>NC_083344.1:2746964-3046964 GCF_019175385.1 Lycium barbarum
GTAGACCTTCTAAGTGGAATATCTGACTCATCCACAACTTCATGAGTAGGAGCATCTACCTCATCAATAGCAGCATCGTTATCATCATCAACATGCTGATTTGGTACATGATTCTGGGCATCACCATCGTCATCGAGCCCACCAACGTCATCAACATTTGTATGAGGGACTTGATCAAGATTAACTAAATCTTCAGAACTTGAAGATTTTATCTTCTCCGCTTTGTTAATATCTTCAATGGTTTGATCCTCCACGAAGATAACATCACGGCTTCTCACGACCTTCTTCTCAATTGGATCATATAGCCTGTAACCAAACTCATCAAGGCCATAACCAATGAAGATGCACTGCCTTGTCTTGGCAGTTAATTTTGACCTCTCATCTTTAGGCACATGTACAAAAGCTTTGCAACCAAACACTTTCAAGTGGTCATAGGAAACATCCTTGCCATACCAAACTTTGTTTGGAACATCACTTTGCAAAGCAACCGCAGGGGATAAATTAATAACATGTGCGGCGGTCAATAAAGCCTCACCCCAAAAGGAATTCGGCAACTTTGCTTCAGAAAGCAAACATCTAACTCTTTCCATCAAGGTCCTATTCATCCTCTCTGCTAAACCATTAAGCTGAGGAGTCTTCTGGTGTCTGATACCCTGTTGCTTGCAGTATTCGTCAAACGGTCCACAATATTCACCACCATTATCAGTATGAATACACTTCAGCTTCTTTCCAGTTTCTCTTTCAACTGAGGCCTGAAACTGCTTAAAGACACCCAACACTTGGTATTTAGTCTTTAAGACGTAGACCCAAAGTTTCCTTGAGCAATCATCAATAAAGGTAGCAAAATAAAGTGCACCACCCAAGGTCCTTGTCTTCATTGGACCACATAAATCTGAATGCACCAACTCAAGCAACTCTGTCTTTCTTGAAGGAGGATGAGACTTGAAAGAAACTCTATTTTGTTTTCCAGCCAAGCAGTGCTCACACTTTTCTAATTTAGCACTTTCGAAATTTGACAATAATTTCTTTTTGGCCAGAACATTTAGTCCTTTCTCGCTAATGTGGCTAAGCCTCTTATGCCATAACGTTGAAGAGTTATTGCTCTCAACTGCATTCACCATATCAACACAGGTAGAGGTCGTAGTCCAGTATAGACCACGACGCTTTTCGCCACGAGCCACAATCATGGAACCTTTAGTAAGCTTCCACTTTCCAGCACCATTGGTACTGACATATCCCTCATCATCCAAAACACCAACAGAGATCAAGTGCAAACGAACATCAGGTGTATGCTTTACATTGTTTAAAACTAGTTTAGTTCCAATACTAGTTTTCAGACAAATCGTTCCAACACCAGCCACCCTAGATACAGTCTCATTACCCATACTCAAAGTTCCAAAGTCACCTGGAGTATAGGATGAGAAAAGTTCCTTCCTTGATGTCACATGAGATGCGGCACCACTGTCCACAACCCAGCTTGACTCATCACAAGCAATATTTATCAGATCCGCATCAAGGACAGTAACAAGATCTTCTGTAGTGATAGCGGCAACACGATTGCCATCTTCTTTCTTTTCCTCCTTTTCTCTGTTCTCTTTTTTCAAAATCCGGCAGAACTTCTTTGTGTGCCCTTTCTTCCCGCAATGATAGCACTCAATATCTTTAAGTCTGCTTCTGGATTTGCTTCTATGATGTTCTCTATTTTGAGAACCACGATTCTTGCCTCTCCCTCTAGTGTCAGTCACCAAGACATCTGATGAGGAGGAACCTTGAGATTTTCTTCTCATCTCTTCATTTAAAAGACTGCTCTTGGCAAGATCCATGGAGATCACACCATTCGGAGCAGAATTTGATAATGAAGTTCTAATAATTTCCCAAGAATCTGGTAGGGAACCAAGTAGAAACAAGCCTTGAATTTCTTCATCAAAATTAATGCCCATAGCAGATAACTGGTTCATGATCCCCTGAAAAGTATTCAGATGATCTGTCATTGCGGAACCATCGTGGTATTTTAAGCCCAACATTTGTTTTATCAAAAACATCTTGTTGTTACCAGTTTTCCGAGCATACAAACTTTCAAGATGCTCCCATAGGGTCCGAGCATGTGTCTCTCCAGAAATATGGTTCAACACATTATCGTCAACCCATTGTCTAATAAAGCCGCAAACCTGCCGATGCAATAAATTCCACTCTTCATCTGATTTATTATCAGGCTTTTTATTGGCAAAGACAGGTTGATGAAAATTCTTGACATAGAGCAAATCTTCCATTTTGCCCTTCCAAATGGCATAATTTACGCCACTCAAAGTAACCATTCTACTAGTGTTAGCTTCCATCGTTTATCACAAATACAAATACTATTTTATTCGAAGACCAAAGTAATTCTTTTCTGATGTGGAAGTTCAGACTGTGCTGCAACCACAGAGCATACTCAGACAGAACCTTGGCTCTGATACCACTTGTTGGGAATAAAATAGACCCGCAAAAATAATATTCACGGTATTAGTGATAAACGCGGAACACTAAGTTATGGTTAAATCAGCAAGAATAAAATGCAGCAATAATGACACCAAGATTTTACGTGGAAACCCTTCTGAATAAGGGAAAAACCACGGCCAAGAGGAGCAGCTGATATCACTATAGTAAGGAATTTTACACTGTGTAGTCACGAGTATAAATACTCCAAAGACCACTACACACTCAAAAAGAAAAACACTCTTTTGATTTTTCCCACCTCACTACAATATCACTCACACTCTATTTTTCTTCACAGACTATTTTCTTACAGTCTATGGAATACCTCACTTTGCTCTCACTCAGATGTATTGTCTGAGATTTTGGTGTGTATAGCAAATGATCTTGGTGATCTAACAAATGATAGAAAGCTTCCCTATTTATAGGGATGAAATGGAGCTATTGATGTCATCAGTGACATCACTTGAATGTAGAAAGTCAAGATGTTCACTATGAACACATTCAGTAGCCGATTTTCTCATTTCAACAATAGCTTCCAATTGTATATTTTGTCAAAAGGAAGAAAAAACTTTCTTCCTTAAAATAGGGGACTGGACCCCACACAGATAACTGAAGTAACGGACAAAAAAGATGCTAACGAAAAACAAAAGCGAAGAGACAAATAAAGGGCTAGGGTCATTCTTAGTAAGAAATCAAAGATTTAATTGTTATGCTATTGGTATGAGTTGCTCATGAAGCAAAAAGAAATATTGCGAGGATTGCATTGTTGGGGGAAAATTCTCAGATACAAATTAAGACTCCATACTCTTGAATATGCCATATAAAAGAGAGAAGTTTCCCTCCCCTTCTTATCTCCACAATCTTAAGGTGTTTGAACCTCTACAAAATCAATTACAATATTGAATTAGAATATACAATGATAAGATAAAAGAAAATATTGACGCACCTCTAACAAACTTTGACATGTTTGAACCCTGGCATTACAGCCTTAGCACAATCTTCATCACTGCCCCCGAAAATATCTATTTTGAAACAACTCTATCAATATCTTCAGAAATAATATAAGCTAAATCAAAACTAGAAATTAATAGGATAAGCTCTATTGATACTACAATCTTCATCAATTTAAGTAAGAAAAGGCCTCAAAGACATATTAAAAACACAGAATTATCAATTAAGATTCTAAAAATCTCAAATACAAATAAAAGCCAGAAAATTCATCTAAGATCAAGAAAGTACGAGGGAAGAAAGTAAATGGCTAAGACTAATATTGAATTACGATTTAAGAAGGTTGTTTGCAAATAAGAAAACGGAAGGAGAAAAATAAAGAAAGGGCGATTCAGGAATAGTAATAAATTATAGTAATAGTGAAAAGAGATAAATAAGATATCTTTAATTTATTTTACATTTTGGAAGTAGAAAACAAAAGAAGAGAGAGGGGTTCTAGGAAAAATAATAATTCTAGCAATGCTAGTGAAGAGAGAAATAAATAAGGTATCTTTAATTATAATTTTTTATGCAGATTTTGTTAGATCAAAAAAGGAAAAAATGAAAAAAAAAAAAAAAAAAAAAAAAACAATGGTAATCCTGGCCTAAGAGAAGTGTCACATCACCTTCTCATTACAAGCTTACTATATATATATATATATATATATATATATATAAATTAGCATCATAATCTACAATTTGGATTACAAATTTATTATTACGATTATAATTAATATTTCCTATGTGTGTGTGTGTATATATATGCACACAACTAAGGGAGTCATTGCAATCGGAAATAAAATTAAATTGAAAACTCACATTAGTTTTTGAAAGGGGATTTGAAGAAGTTATCATGATGAGGCTTCATATTTTTCTGGCTTTGCTCATCATGGCTTCAATGTCAAAAGCTGAGTTAATCAATGCGGCCAAACCCCCTGTTGGTCCAACAACTTGTCCTGTGACTAAAAATAGTGAGTACCTCTTTTTATCATATTTTTTTATATTCATCTTTTTATTAGTTCAAAACGAAGACGTTGAGGCCGTTCCATAAACAGTTCTTTGCCTAAGTGATTCTCACATGACAAATCTATATTGATTGGAAATTGGAATGTACCTTCTGAACAGGTGTTGGCAAGGTTTTTAAACAACATTGATCTATTGTCATAATTCGTCTTGTACATTTATTTGAGTCTAAAGTTGCAAGATTGTAAAGCTTAATTGAGTTACCTTCTATCTCCAAATTGACGTTTATTTGTATTAATTTCAAGTCGTGTCGAGCTATATGTTTGAGTAATTAAATTTATCGAGAAATGATATCAAGGATATCACTTGGTTCGATGTGTCTTCACCCTACATGGTTCAATCATGCTATAATATAAGCTGAACGATTTTAATATGTCTATTAGTTTTATGATGTATAAACTGATGAATCTTCATTTATCTGTGATTAGTTTTTATTAAATACGCTTGGATTGCATGCTATTTGCAATAAAAGAAAGGGGAAATGGTCAAATTATCTCTTTACTTTCAAAATATTCTGTGCTCAGCCCCCATTATACTTTGCGGACAAAAGTACCCTGCCATCAACAAAATTGTTAAAAATACCGTTACAGGAAACTACAGAAATGACAATAGCTCTTTTGGCAACAAAAATAATATAGTTGGCAAAATTCAATATTTGGCTACAACTTAATTTTATTGTTGGCATATATGATGACTTAGTTTTATTATTGGCATATATGATGAATCTTTTAAAAATGAACTTTTTTTTTGTTGCCAAAAAAATTAATTTGTTGTCATTGTATTGATTGTTGTTGCAAAAAGTAATATTGGCAATAACAAAAAAGTTGTTGCACGTCGTTGGAATAGCAGCCGATGAAAAAAGTTTATGCAACAATAAAAAAATATTATTGTCAAAAATACTTTTTGCAACAATAGTCTATCTATCTCAATAAAAATATTTTTGTTGGCAAATATCTTCTTTCTTGTAGTGCCCCTTCATCCATTAGCCCCTTCCACCATGGACAACAATAACCCATGTGCCATAGCATTTGAATGAGGTGAACGTCACGTCACGTCACGTCGCATGCGCCTCCCCCACACCCCAAATGAAGTTTTACAAAATGTCTCATCCAATTTCTAAATTTGTAGTTCCAACCCGAATTTTTATCTTCAGATCCTACTCCAATCAGATTTAAACCAAAATTTGCAAAAACACAAACACACTCAAAAAAAAAAAAAAAAAAAAAAAACTATTGCTTGTTAAACCATAAACTTTTTGTAGTCCTCACATGATTTTTTTTTTCTTTACCCCTAATACTCATACATATTTGAGTCTTTTATGAGGAAATATTATTAAACTTGTTTTAAAATGGTTTTCCTTGAGAATTTATTATAGACACGTAAAGAATTATCATGTCACTCAAATTCTATCTTAATATAGGCTTAATTATGGCTTAATACCCAGATGGACCCTTAAACTTGGCATGTTTTGTAAGATAGGCATATAAACTTATAAGGTGACCAGATAGACACTTAAACTTACTCAAAGTGTATTTTTCAAGTTTTTCAGTTGTTTTGAAAACAAAAACTATATTTTTCAAACACTCACAATTTTCATGGCCAAACAAGCCCTAAATATATCACAAAATATTTTTTTAAAAATGCAAAAATAAGGCAAACGCATATACATGAGACTATAAATGTGCACTTAAACCAATAAATACTCGTTAATCGCAATTTTGCAGCTTTCAAGTAACTCGGATTTTTTTTTTACACTTGAATAATTAAAAAACAATAACTTTAACCAATAAAAATCCTTAAAAAAAGAAATTTCTTTTTTTAAGGATTTTCTTCTCGGCTTTACAGTTTTCTTAATTTGAAATTTCTTTTACACTTGAAATACTGAACTTAGAAATTTCTTAATTTGAAATTTCTTTTTTTAAGGATTTTTATTGGTTAAAGTTATTGTTTTTTAATTATTCAAGTGTAAAAAAAAAATCCGAGTTAATTGAAAGCTGCAAAATTGCGATTAGCGAGTATTTATTGGTTTAAGTGCATATTTATAGTCTCATGTATATGCGTTTGCCTTATTTTTGCATTTTAAAAAAAATATTTTGTGATATATTTAGGGCTTGTTTGGCCATGAAAATTGTGAGTGTTTGAAAAATATAGTTTTTGTTTTCAAAACAACTGAAAAACTTGAAAAATACACTTTGAGTAAGTTTAAGTGTCTATCTGGTCACCTTATAAGTTTATATGCCTATCTTACAAAACATGCCAAGTTTAAGGGTCCATCTAGGTATTAAGCCCTTAATTATTGAATTAAAATACTATTCTTGTAGTACTAATTATTATTTGTTGATGTTGTTTACTAATTATCATTTGCTATTTTCAATTTTTATTCGTCTGGTTAGACGTAAAGTTGTTTTATTTTCTCCTGTAATTTTACATCGTACATGCTGACACAAGTAATTAACAAAGATTTCACTTAAGGTAGAATTAAGTTTTAAATTAAAGGAATAATACATATAAACTTATAAATCAATGTTAAATACTTTAAAAATGTATCAAAATGTAAATTATAGTCCTTTCGTCTCAATTGAAAAATGAACTTCGATGTATAATAATAATTAATCAAAATTTACATATGCACACTTTTAACATAAAACTTATCTAATAACTGACTATATTGGAAGAGGAACTATTTAATTTTATCTATATTCTAAATATGTTGGAAAAAATACTGAAGTTAAAGAAAATACAATTTGATCTCCAAACAGTAACAATACTAGAAAATTACAAAAAAGTATATTTTTTTAATATTACAATATTTTTTAAAATACCAAATAATAAATATTTTATAAAATTTAGGATAAAATAGTTAAGTTCAACACGAAAAAGTTATTACAATGTAGATTTCATAAAAAGGTTCATTAAATTAAGAAAAAGGAAAAAATAACTTTTGTGACATGCATTTTTTGGAAGGAAAAACAAAGCTTGAAGTAAGAACAATTCAATTTTATTAACTTTTCAGTATTTTCCTTTTGTGATTTAATTTGAAGAACTTCTACAGATTATCTTGTATTATAAAGGCTTTTAATTATTTATATTTATTTATAAGTTAAATTTATTTATTTCATCAACAACAATATTTTCGCATTAAATATTTTTGACATTAATTGAATACTGTAATATCTTTTGATAAAAAATAAGTTAGCTACTATGGGTTCAATTCAAATAATCAACTGAAATTAACATAACATATGAAAAGCTCAATTTGGATCATCAGGGACTTTAATCTCAAAAAATTTAAGTAATATATCAATTAGAAGAGATCTCTATTGTTTGATTATTTAAAAAAAAAAAAATATAATACAACTAAGAAAAATGTTTTCTTACTTTCATATACGTTTGATATTTTGAAATTTTAGAATTCTTTTGGAAGTTTCAAATTAATGTTCCAAAAATAAAGAAGCAAGAGCAGAATTTAAAAAAAAAAAAAAACTATAAATTAAATTTTTAACATCAGTAAGCACGGGCCAAATAACACTAGTATATTTATAGGGAAAAGGACATAAAGGGTCATCCGGCCCAAACTATTCCCACCGGATGGCCCATGTTTCTCCAAACCCAAAGTGTAGCCAGCGACCTTTGTGACGACTTTAGCCGCCACTAAAAGTCCGACGCAAAAAAAAAAAAAAAAAAAGGGACCATTTGTTGATCATTTTTTTTGTTGGTAAAAGCCACTAAAGATCAACTATGTATAGAAAAATGTATCAAACTGTGTCATACGGATAAAAAAGTATTATTATAGTATAGAATATGTATCCCCACCGTATATCTATAGAAATGTATCATAGGTTTATATCATTGTTGTGTAATTTATGTATAATAAATGTATCATCAACGTATACTCACTAATCATACATATATTATACATTAGTTATACATTGATTATACACTAATGATTCACTTATTATACAATTCCATACATAAGTATATAAAATGTATTAATCTTGTATAATTTATGTATAAACAATATCATTCTTGTATAGAAAGCGTATCATACGTCTAGACAATGTATCATACATATACAATATATAAACTGTATCATTCTTGTATAGAAAGTGTATCATACGTATAAAAAATATATCATACATATACGTATAGAAACCGTATCATTGTTGTATACAACATGTATCTATAATGTATATGTATAGAAAATGTATCATACGTATAGAAACTGTATCATTATTGTATAATATGTGTATAATAAATATATAATTAACGTATAATTTATGTTTAATAAATGTATAATTAAGGTATACTTACTAATTTTATTAGTTTGTAGTTGATATATTTTAGTTTGTTAAGTTTTCGATGATGGTTACTTTAGTACATAAAATGTATCATTGTTGTATAGAATATGTATCCCAACTTTATATGTATAGAAAATGTATCATAAGTATTATTATACATGTTTTGAAATATTTCTTGAAGGCACAATCAACGTATAAATATACACAAATCATACATGTTTTGGAATATTTTTTGAAAGTTCAATCACTGTATGAGTATACACAGATTATACATGTTTTGAAACATTTGTTGAAGGCTCAATATGAATTTTAACCTTTAGTGGAGACTTTTTTAATTGCCGCTTAAAAAAGAAGAAGTTATCTTTAGTGGCGACTAACGTCGCCACAATTAGTCTTTTTTTCAAGTGAACTTATAGTCTCCACAGAAAGTCTTTTTTTTTTTCTAAAGGCGTTTGGGCTGCTGGACCGGCCAGCGCTTGGGAATAGTTTGGGCCGGCCGGCTAGCTCACGGTATTAGGCCCCAATGTGGGATTACTTTGGCCTATTGGCATCGTATGTCTTTTTCCCATAAGTACGATGTATTTCTTTTGTCCGTCCGCCTAATTCTATTTTATTAGAAGAATAAACAAGAAAAATATACATAGCGGACTATCCAATATAATATGCAAACAATTAAAGGATTCATTGATTCAAATCATTTTATAACGAAATGAACATTGAAAACTATACCATTAGTTTCTGAAGAAAAATAGAAATTCAAAGAAAGTATATTAAAATGATGAGGATTCACAACATTTTCTTGCTCTTCTTGATGGCTTCAGTTTTATCGAAAGCAGAATTAATCAATATTGCAAATCCCCCAATTGGTCCCACAACTTGTCCCGTGCCTAAAAATCGTGAGTATATCGTTTTATGAACTTGTATTTGCTATTCATGTCCATATTCCTTGAATTAAAACGAAAACATTGAGACTGTTCGAAAAATTATTTTTCACGTACTTCTAACATGACCTGGATAGTCAAATTAAATATTCACAAATTCTAATTTAATCCTTAATTATGGTTTCTAATTAGGCACAATATTGAACCTTCAGTTAATTGATATATGTGTTTTTAAGCACTCTGAGTGTGAATCTTCACAAATTTAACAAACTACTAAGTGCATAACCATTAAATTATTGATGTATTTTGTTAAATTTGTCTTGCTACTCTATATTTGAAAGTAATATAATTCTAAAAAGGCTTGCAAGTATTTTTTATTAGGCAGACTAGTATTGATTAGTTGCAATATTAGGCTTGCGAGTTATTTTTGATAAAAGAAATGCATATGATTTGGGATTTTTTTGTAATTTCATATTCTCAGGATGTGAAGATGTATGCAATGAGAGATGCTCAGCTACATCTCACAAAAAGGCCTGTTTGTTTTACTGCAAGCATTGTTGTGAATGGTGTAAATGTGTTCCACCAGGAACTTTTGGCCAAAAAGAGTGTTGTTCTTGCTACAATAATTGGAAGACAAAATTAGGAGGACCCAAGTGTCCGTGAAATCATTGTACAACATTGGTGTTGGATCATTTTTATGTTTCTTTGTTTTCTTGTTGAGAAGCGTTTTGTTATGTGCTAATTGGGGTGTGTTTGGTAGGGAAGAAAACGTTTTCTATTTTTTTTTTAATGTTTGGTTGATCAAAATATTTAGAATGCCCTTATCTAAGCATCTTCAATGTCATGCACGACAATTCTCTATCTTGGTTCACCCTTCTTTAATTAGTATTTTGACTAGTTGCATCGCGGATGGTGTGGCGAAGTAGTGAAAACGGTTGTATGGATACTCTACATAGTTTCTCTAGGAGAACAAGTTCCTTGAAAATAAAAAAAATAAATATCCTAATAGAAGTAGCTAGAGAACACGAGTTTCATAAGTGGTCGCACTCGATAAGGGAGCCCTTTAAAGTTGACAACAAGTTTTATTTAGATTCTCGAAGTCTCGAACTACAGCTTGTTCCAATTGAGCACCTGAATATATAATAAAGTGTTCCTATTTGAAACTTTTGATTGAAATATTGAATTTTTATTGTGCATGTTCTCAAGTATCTATTACGTAGATAAGTTAATGACGCAAACTATGTCACCACCTTTAATTGTCACATTAGCCTTTATAAACCGTAAAACCTCAGGTATGTTCCAATTAAGGCTAATGTAAATAATTAAAGGACATGACATATTTTTAAGTGATTAACTACTTAATAGACGCATGAGAACACACGCAAAAGTTTTTCAAAATCTAAACCGAAAATATAATACTTTATCATGTTCACATGCTCAATTGAAACAAGTCATAATTTGAATATCTAAATAAAATTTATGGTCAAATTTAAGAAATTGTCAACGTATTAAACCTTTAAAAAAAAATTAAAAAAAATAAAAACTTGAAAAAGATTGGCAGTACAAACCATGTGCACCGTAATTATCGGAACAAACACAGGACAAGGCAGTGACATTTTGTCAACTTATGCATCGCAAAGTGCAACACTACTCAACTCATTAAACAAACAACTTATCCAATTCCCAGATTGTCCACATAAAAATATGTTGACTATGAGGTGATAGCTTATTCCCAGTTCCCACTTCCATATTAGTAGTTGTAGATTTCTGAAAACATTAATCACATATACAAACTCCACATGAGAATAGCATATAAAGAAAATTGCAACAAGATCGATATTTGGTTCCACCGATTTTCTCTCGATCTCCATGTGTACTCTTCTTTGGTTAAATTTGAAAAGGAAATTTAGATCACAACAATGTTAGATGGAAAATCGGTTTGTCAAGCTTCTAAAATTAGCTTATTTTTAAAATTGTTTTTAGAGTGATTTTCGATAAAGTACCTCTATTGAGAAACGGTTTGAGTTTGACTAATCGATTTTAAAAATACTTCTGAGCAACAACTATTATTTGACCAAGCGTTTAAAAAGTGTTCTAAATGTATTTTCTTAAATAATAGTTGTTGAAAAGTCAAAAGTCAAAAGAAATATTAACAACTCGTTTAGCTAAGCTTTTGAAAAGTCAAAAGTGTTTTTTTTGTCTTTCTAAAAGTAAATATTTTAAAAAGTGAGGTCCTTTTTTTAAAAAAAAAAAATACTTTTGACTTTTCAAAAACTTAGTTAAACGAGTTATTAAACCATAAGAATAGTAAAGAAATATTAAAAAGTTAAACCTTAAGGAGTTTGGCTAAGCTTCCGAGGAGCCAAGGTGCTTATTTTCATTAAAGAAATATTCATTTTAAGGAGTTCAAAGTGGTTGGCTAAGCTTTTAGAACAAAGATACTTGTATTTTAGCAAAAATTGTTATTTTTCAAAAGCTAAAAAACAGTTTCTCCAAGAAGCACTTTTGAAACCTTGATCAAGCATAAATTATTGCTCTTATATTGCTGGTGTTTTTTTAACGGAAAAGGGCCAAAACTACCCCTGAACTTTGAGAAATAGTTCATTCATACCCTTTATTATACTTTAGGATCAATTATACCCTTACCGTTATAGTATGGGGTCAATTATACCCTTATGTCTAACAGCTGACACGTGGCATCATCCTAGCCTTTCAAAATTATTTTCCCCTCAAATAATTTTTTACCCGCTAAAATAACCCAACCCGACCCGAATTTCTTTTCCAGCCAAGGGGTAATGGGTTGGGTCCGTATCACTTTGGCTGGAAAAAAAAAATTAGGGTCGGGTCGGGTTGAGTTATTTTAGTGGGTAAAAAATTATTTGAGGGGAAAATAATTTTGAAGGGCTGGGATGATGCCACGTGGCAGCTGTTAGACATAAGGGTATAATTGACCCCATAGTATAACGGTAAGGGTATAATTGGCCCTAAAGTATAACGAAGGGTATGGATGAACTATTTCCCAAAGTTTAGGGGTAATTTTGGCCCTTTTCCGTTTTTTTAATTAATCAACTTTCCCTCATAACTAATATTTGCATAACTCTAACCAGTTACCAAACGATCCTTAAAGTAATAACGAAATATATAAGGGGTAAAAAGAAGGCTTAACACATCGATATCCCTTTTAACTTAACAACAAATTTCATTTAGACACCCGAACTACAACTTGTTCCAATTGAGCACCTAAACACATGACAAAGTGTTCAAATTAGGAGCTTTCGATTCAAATTTTGAAATCTTTTTTGTGCGTGTTCTAAAGTGTTTATTACCTATAGATAAGTTAATCACTTAAATTATGTCACCTCTTTTAATTATACGCATTAGTCTCAATAAATCGTAAAACATAAGGTATATTCGAATAGAGATTGATGTAAATAATTAAAGGAGATGATATATTTTATGTAGTTAAATGTAACTATCTAAAATGAGAACACACGCAAAAATGTTCTGAAAATTTAAATAGAAAATGTCTAACAAAAATACGTTACCATGTTTCAAGCGCTCGATTGATACAAGTAACAGTTTGAATTTTCAAATGAAATTTAATGTCAAGTTTAAGAAGTTATCGATATATTAAGCTTAAAGAAACTTACAAAAAAGGGCAGTACAAACCATGTGCACCGTAACTATCTAATTTAGTCAACTTATACATCGCAAAATGCAACATTGCTCAGCTAATTAAACAAATAATTATCCAATTTCCCAGATTGCCCTCATGATTGGCTAGCATGTTGACCATGAGATTACGAATTTATTTCCACTTATATATTAGTGGTAGATTCTTGGAAAAGTTAACAACATGTGCAAGTTGAAACAGATCACATATTATTCGTTATAACATGATAGAAGATGGACGAATTATATAGCTTTGCGATAATAAAGTACGGTAAGCAGAGAGAGTTTTAATTCACCTTTTTCTGCAGATATCTTCATTGACAAAATCAAAAATTTCACCCCATAAAAAATACTACTCCCTTCTTATAAAAAAAATTATTTTAGTTTAATTTAACACGAAATTTAAAAAATAAAAAAATACTTTTGAAATGAAATATTTAAACCGTAAATTATCTCATAAAATTAAATTATTTTTGAATATAAAAATATTGTAATTTGGTTCAAATTAAATAAGAAAATTAAGACAAACCATAGAATAGATAAATCATTAAAACTGAAAAAGAGCATTTAAGGAGAATTATGATGGGGGATATGTGGGACCACGGAAGAAATCACAGTACAGTACTTGGTTGTGGCAGTTACAAAAATAAATTTAAGAAAACAAAATGAAATATTTAAAAGATGAAAAGTACATGACAATTGACAAGTACATGTGAGCATTGAATGAACACGTGGCCATAACACTTTTATGATTGAAAAATACTCTTTTGACCTTGATCGACTATGGGTGGAGCTAGGTTAGACCCCCTTTGGAGAAAAATTATACTACATATAAAAGATTAAAATTATCTTTATATGCATGTAGTGGATGTCGAATTTCTTAATTTTTTTGTTTAATTTTTTATATTTAAAATTCATTAATAAAAATTCTGATTCTATCACTGTGATCGACTATTATGATTCTTATTATAGCAAAATATACCATGAAGAAATTGGACTTTTGGCGACTTGGACGGTCGCCGCATTACGCTGATCTATTAATGCAACTAGAGGTATCATTATTAAAAGTCGTCAAAAAAAAAAACTGATTTCTGGTAGTGTGGCCAACAAGTGTGTCGATGTTACACCAAATACAAAAGATAAAGCTTATTAAAAGTGGTCACAAGAAACCTGATTTCTTGTAATGTGGCCAACAAAGTGTACCAATGTCACATTGAATACAAAAGATAAGCTTGAATTATGCTATTTATATTATATTTAATTATCTAGTAGTACTAAATTACTAATAGAAAATTAACAGCAATATTCCTATCATATGTACAAACTCCATGCGAGAATATATAAAGAAAATTGCAACAATATCGAGATTTGCATCCACCGATTTTCTCTCAATCTCCATGTGCACTCTACTTTGGTTAAAAATTTGAAAAGGAAACTTGGATCACAAGAATGGTGGATGGAAAATCGAAAAAGAAGATTAGTGTGTTCAGTCAAACTTTTAAAATTAGTTTATTTTGAAATTTTTATTCTTAAAAGTCCTTTAAAAAATATTCTTTGTGAGAAGCAGTATGTGTTGGCTAATCAATTTAAATAACAACTTTGACCAATCTTTTAAAAAGTGTTTTTAAGTGTTTTTTTTCAAAAATTTGACCAAAGACCTCAATTTTTAAAAATAAGCATTTTTTACTTCCCAAAAGCTTGACCAAACAGGCTATTTAACCATAACGATGATAAAGACTATTAAAAAGATTTACCTTTTAATGTGTTTGACCAAGCTTATAAAAAGTTAAAGTGCGTAGTTTCTTTAAAAAAAAAAAAACTTATTTTAAGGAGTTAAGATACTTGACGAAGTTTTTAGAACAAATGTAAATGTTTTTGAGTAGTAATAAAAGTTATTTTTCATAAGTTAAAAAAATAACTTCTCCCCAAAAGTACTTTTGAACATTGGCCAAATACAATTTGTTGCTTCAATATTGCTAAAGTGTTTTTCAAATTAATAAGCCTAATACAAACTATTTTCTTCAAAAGTAATTTGTCGAAAAACATTTCTAATAAAAAAAATACTTTTTAAATTAAGCAAGTTTTGAAGGCCTAACTAAACACATTAAAACAAAAAAAAAAATGGAAAAGAGAGGATAATTTTTTTAAGAAAAATATAATTAGGTTGATGAAGATGTTTATGATGTGGCATCACTTTATATTTGATATGAATATGATGTGTCATTCCCACTATGACATTGACAAGCAAGAAATAGACAAGGCTGGAGGTGATTAAACATTTGTCCTTACCAAATAGAGTGCTATTAGAAAATCCATCAATTACAATATCAAACAGGTTTTGCAAGACAAATGTTTAATGACCTCTAACCTTAGTCTATTTTTTGCTTGTCCTGATGGGAATGACGCATCATATTCGTATCAAATAAAATCATGTCACATCATAATTTGTAAAACAATAGTGCCTTAAATTTAATTTGTTATTACATTTTATTTGGATACTTCAACATACTCGTTCTGGTCAAACATCTTAACACATGATAAAATATGTATATTAGACGCTTTCGACTTAAATTTTAAAAAATATCTTTTGCATGAATTCTAAAGCTCGCATTATATAGATAAGTTAACTATATAAAATATGCACTTCATTTAGTTATACATATTAACCTTAATTGGAATAGGCTAGCGGTTGTACGACTTATTGAGGTTAATATTTATAATTGACGAATATAACATAATTTAAGGATAAATCTATTTGTGTAATGGACACCTTTACACACAAATATTTTTTTCAAAATTTAAGCTGAAAGTGCTTAATAGAAACACTTTACGATGTGTTTAGACGTTTAATTGGAGCATCACGTAGTTCAAGTATCTAAATGAAATATAATAACAAGAACGAGTTTAAGGAGTTATTGATGTATTCCGCCTTTTAACTTATCAATGAATAATACTCTCTCCGTTTCAATTTATGTGAATCCATTTGATTGGACAGGGAATTTAAAAAAGAAGAGAAGACTTTTAAACTTATAGTATTAAATTAGTCACATATATGTTATGTGGCTATAAATCATTGCACAAAGGTGAATTGTTTCTAAATATAAAAATATATCATTCTTTTTTACACGAATTAATAAAGAAATAGATTCACATAAATTAAAATCACTGGACTAAAAAAATTGCACCAAAAAATTGTGATGACATGATAAGTACTTATTTACCCTTAATCAGAGAGTTTGGTTTATGATGCCCTTTAACTCCCACCCTCACTTCCCGGCGCAATTCTGGATGGGAAACGAGAAATAGAAGAAGAGAAACTTAGCATTTACATTTGAACATACCTGTCCTCTCCATGTTCTCTTTTTGGTTTGACAAAAAGTAAAGGAAAAAGTCAAAAAGTAGGAAAGGATAATAAATATTACAAATAAAAACACTTACATCCACATGCCATCAGTGTTTGTCATAATTGAAAGGGCACATGTATGCACATGGCTTCAGATAAATTTCAGGCAATGCAAAAGAAGTGGTCCCCATTGTGCTCTTTTTGCTTTGACATTTGGTGCCCTTTTGTTGGCCATGGATATTTTTGGTTTTTTTTCTTCAAAAATATGAATTTCGAAAATTCCGAAAAATTTATGCTTCAAAATCTGTTTCGACAATTTTTACTTTAAATCACTTAAAATTAAAAAAAAAAGTTAAATTTGTACTTTTGTCTAAACACAACTCCAATTTTCTAATATCATTTTCATATAGAGCTATGATCAAAGACACACTTGAACTGTCATCTCAAGTGTCACACTTTAACTATCATCTCTTCTCTTTTCCTATCTAAACTATCATCTATATGTATTAAAACACACCTCACAATTGATTAGGTCAACTATCAGTTGTTGTTTTTTTTTTATTTGAATTGAGTATCACTTAAGTGCATTCTATACATATATGGTGATGGTTAAAATAAAAAAGGGAAACAACTGATATTTGAAGTGTGAAAGTTTTTTTTATCATTATCTCTTCCAAACATTATTTTTTTCAAATTTCACAATTTTATATCCAAACGCCTGCTTGATGTCCCCATTCTCCCTCTTGTTATGAAATCGAAGAAATTAAAGAGAAAATTGAAAATAAAAAAAATTATAACTTTTTGTATTGATTTTTTATTTGAAAAATAAAAGGCTATATTCCTATGTGCAGAGAAATGAAGAGAATAAAATAAAATAAAATATATTATCTCCTTATGAATATTAATTTAAAAGGACATTAAATATTTTATAATTAAATATAGTAACAAGACTTAAAAAGAAATTAAATGTTTTAAAATAATTTTTGATTAAAAAGAAAATAAATATTTTATCATTAATGTAATAAAATAAGGCAGGTAAATTCCTTCACCAACACCCCAATCTTTGATTATTCCAATAAGTACGTTCAACAGTCTCATAAATAGAGAACTAGAGAACCCCACACTCTTATCATCTGTTCTCTCATTCTTAAAACCTTTTCTTTACTAATCTTTGAAGACCCAAAATCAAGATTCAATCACATCTTTTGTTTCTCTATCCAAACATTGTTAAGGTATTAGATCCTTTTAATTATCTTTCTGACTCCACCCCATTTGGTTTAATTAATTGGAGTTGATGTTTGCTTGTGCTTTTCTTTACTAATATGTGCTAAAGATTCAATCTTTGAGTCCTTATTAGTGGCAACTTAGGGTGAGTTTGACATGGAGGAAAACAAAAAATTTCAAAAATATTTTTTAGTTTTCTCATATTTGGTCGATTAAAATATTTTAAAAACATTTTTTCTGAAAGATAAATTTCTTAAAAATGACGAAAATGACTTTCTCATAAAAATAGGAAAAAAAAGCTCTATAATGATATATTTCAAGTTCATTGTCTCCTCCCACCCTCCCAACACCCCCACCCCCGCGCCTTGACCATCCTATTCCTGCCCACCCTGAAACCCCGCTCCTCACTCCATCTATCCCCATTGGGTTTTACTAAATTACATATAAATATTCGTGGGATAATATATTTTTTCTTACTCAAACACTAGAAAATAAGTAAGATACTCACTTATTTTCAAAAAATATTTTTTAGAAAAAGATTTTTCATGAAAGACATTTTCGTTCACACCAAACACACTCTTATAGTCTTTGTGATCTCAGTAATTACCTTTCTGCCTCCACATTTTTTAAGTTTTATGCCTTTGTATCTGGATCTTAAAGATTCAAGTTTTGACTGCTTCTTTTACATTGGTGTAGAAGAGATTTGAAGAAGTTATTCAAGATGAGGCTTCTTCCCATTTTTTTGGCATTGCTTATCATGGCTTCAATGATAGAAGCTAAGCCCCTTATTGGTTTCAATAATTGTCCTGTGCCTAGAAATAGTGAGTAACTCTTCTTCTTTTTAAGTCATTTTGTTTTTTTTTTATTTCACTTACCTATCGGTTCAAAATGAGGACATAGAAACTGTTCGAGAAGTAGTTCTTTACTTCTAACATGATACTCGAATTACGAACCTATTGGTTGGAAGTCGAGACCTTATGAGGAATGGCGTTGGTAAGAATTTTAAACAATATTTCCTGGTCCAAAATAAGTAATCTTTCGTCCTAATTTATGTGGTATAATTTGATTAGACATCAAATTTAAAAAAGAAAAAAATATTTTTAAAACTGAGTGTCTAAAATAATTTATAGATATTTGTGTGACCCTATATCATTTTATTAAGAATAAAATGAGTAACTTTAAGTTAGGTTATATTTAAATATAGATTTTTTTTTTTGACAGACTGAAAAGGGAAGTATATCACATAAAAATAAGGATCTAGTAGTTCAGTTGGTTGACTACCTGAACTTTCACCGTGTCGGTGAGGATTTGAATCTCACATTGTAATCCCCTCCCCATTTCCCCTTCCCCCACCCTCTATGTAATAATTTTTTTTTTTTTTTAAAAGTATATCAGATAAATTGAAACATAGATAGTAAGTTTTTAGCGCTTTTTCTTTAATCCAAAATAAATAAATTTTTCAAAGCCAAAGGCATTATTGATTAGGTTTTTTTTTCAAAATTACTCCTCTTCAGTGTGGGTTTCAAGTTTCAACTATTTTTTAAAATCTCAATGTTGACTACTACTTTTAAGAAAATTTTTGGGGAAAACAAAAAGGTGACATTGTCGGATAACCCTTTGACTAATGTAATTATGACGGAGTAACTTTCTTTAGTAGTGTGCCTCTCCTAAAAAAATCATATTTTTTTTAACTAGAAGGAGTATCAATCTGTATATTATCATAATTCGTCTTGTACGAGTATGAGTCAGTCTGGAGTTGCAAGGTTCTAAAGCATTTTACCTTCTATCTCCAAATTTATGTTTATTTGCATTATTTTCAAGTAGTATCGATCCATATGTTTGTGTATTAACTTCTCGACGAAATGGTTTCAAGGATATCACTAGGTTACATGTGTGACCGCTCTACGTGGTTCATTCATGTTATATAAGATAAACAATCTTCATTTCTCTGTCAGTTTTATGTTGTATAAACTGAATAAACTTCACTCGTCTTTGATAAGTTTGTATTAAATACATCGCGATTTCATGCAATTTGTAATAAAAGAAAGGGAAAATGGTTAGATTTACCCCTTTACTTTCAAAAATAGTTTACATTTAAATTCTGTTATACTTTGGGATGAAAATACCCCAACTGTTATAAAAAAAAAAATGCCCCTTTTGTCTGTTAACCCCTTCAATCTGGAGTTGAAATCCGGATTTTCCATAATTCGGAAAACTTCAAAAAGCTGTTTTTTTTTTAATTTTTCACTCCAAATAATTCACAAAAATCTAAAACAACTCATATTGGTGTTCATGTCCAAACACAACTCCAATTTTTATATACCATTTTCAACTTTCTTCCAGATGCTACTTATTTTTTTAATTTCACAATTTTTATGTCCGAACACCGACTAAATGTAAACTATTTATTGAAAGTAGAGGGTAAATCTGTCCTTTTTCCTAAAAGAAAGGAATCTTTACACAAATAGTCCGTCGAATTCACTTGTTATTTTTTCTATCCAATATGCATACATTATATACTAATTATATACGTGTTATGCATATATTATGCATCCGTCATCTATATAGAATTCTTAACTTCTTTTTTTCTTAAACTTTTTGTATTTTTCAGGATGTGCAAAGGCATGCGTTAGAAGATGCGCACTTAAAGGTCACAAGAAAAGATGTTTGTTTTACTGCAACCATTGTTGTAATTGGTGCCAATGTGTTCCACCAGGATATGTTGGGCAAAATAAAGGGTGCTGTGCTTGCTACACCAATTGGCACACACAATTAGGAGGACCAAAATGTCCATGAAAATAAATTAATCATGGAAGAAACAATGGTGGATCAGTTTTATGTTTAATTTTCTTTAATTTGATCTTCTTGAGAAGGAATTCTCTTGTACTGTTACAAACAAGAATTAATATTTCTTGATTATTGTTTTATGTTTGGTCACAATGATCAAACTATTATCCATATTACTAATTTTCATGAACCAATAAGACACATGACTTCTTCTTTTTTATTGTGCATCATTGCAACTCAAAATGTTTTCCTATTATTATTTTTTGTTTATTTCCTTAAGGGTGAGAGCGGATCGATTTGAAGTTGCAATCATTAAATTGTAATTGTAATCTTAGTTCAACAATTATCAGTATTACAAAGAAAATAATTAATTGAGACTAAAAAGCAGCAACAACAACAAGAAACCCGGTGAAATCTAGTTTGAAAAGGAAAAGATTATCAAATAAGTAATCAGGGTCAATGTTGGAAAGAAAAAGAAACAATTCAGGGAAAAAGACATATTAATTAGTTTTTTTTTTTTTTTACAATTTTTCTACTATTATTAAAGAAGATTGAGGCCCACCATTTTTTAAAAAAAATTGGTGACCGATGACGAGAACTCTACAGAAACTGACGTTTCTGTATAGTAGTAATATAATAACTAGACTTAAAAGAAAATTAATTAATATTCTAAATATTACTAGACTAAAAATATTCTAATATTTACGTGGATCATAAAATATAAGACAAGTAAATTCTAACACATTTCACTCTCTCACCGACACCCCACTCTTTGATTAATCCAATAAATACGTTCAACAAACTCATAAATAGAGAACTAGAAAACCCCACACTCCATATCCTATTTCTCTCATTCTTCAAGCCTTTTCATTTACTACTAGTCTTGAAGATCCAAAATCAAGATTCATCACATCTTTTGTTTCTTCACTCCAATTGTTTTTTTTTTTTTGTTTTTTCCCTATCCAAACATTGTTAAGGTATGAGTCTTCTGATCTTTGTAATTACCTTCTGCCTCCAATTTATCTTGTGCTTTTCTTTACAAATATCTGTTAAAGATTCAATCTTTAGCATTTTATTAGTGGCAGCTTATATGGTCCCGTTTGGCCATTAAAATTATTTTCTTTTTTCCCGAATAATTTTTACTTTATTTAAAAATTAGATCACATTTGGTCATAAGTGTTTTTTGCACTTTTTTTCCAAAAATATTTTGAGAAAACATTATCTGATCATACAAAGTGATCCATTTTTTGGCAGTTTTTAAAGATGAATTTTTCAAGTTTTCTACTAACAAACTTTAACTGCTTTTCATCTAAAATATATATCCAAATACAATTTTAATTTCCAAAATTTATTTCTCATTCCATCTTCAAAGAGCCGAGATTTTCTTTAAGTTTCGACCAAATCTATGTCCAAAACTCTAGCTTAGTATTTGGCTATGAATATTTCAAATTTCGTTTTTTTTTAAAAAAGAAAATCACTTTTCACTTTTGATATTATAAGTACATTCAATCATTGAACACTATTTCAGAAATTCTTTGCAAAAAATATGATCAAACAGAACTCAATCTTCAACTCCAGCGCCATAAGAAAATATTTGAAACTATGGCCAAACACCTACATAGTCTTTGTGATCTCAGTAATTACTTTTCTGCCTCCACCTTTTTGGGTTTTATGCCTTTGTATCTAAGATCTTAAAGATTCAACTTTTGACTGCTTTTTTTCCATTGTTGTAGAAGAGATTTGAAGAAGTTATACAAGATGAGGCTGCTTCTCATTTTTTTGGCTTTGCTCATCATGGCTTCATCAATGTTAGAAGCTAAGCCACTTATTGGTTCAACAAGTTGTCCTGTGCCTAGAAATAGTGAGTATCTCTTTTTTTCATTTTTTTTGGGGGGGTTTTTACATCCACTTATGGTTTCAAAACGAGGACATTGAGACTGTTCGAAAAATAGTTCTTTACTTCTAATATGATTCTCGAATCACGAACCTATTGGTTGGAAATCGAGAGCTTATGAACTGTGGTGTTCATAAGAATTTTTAAACAATATCTATCTATTATCATAATTCGTCTGGTGCACGTACTAAATTAGGAGCCACTGATTTAAAACTTGGTGAAACATTTCTTAAAACTTCATTGTTGGGTATTTTGTGGAAGATGAAATGGAAGGGTAGAGGGAAGGTATTAGGGGAGGGTGGTGAGGTGGCATATCACTTGACGCTACCTCACCCAAATGTTATGTCACATGGGATGTTGTTGGCCATGGTGGAAGGGGTTAACGGATAAAGCGTATTTTTAACAACATTTTGTTAACTGCAGGGGCGTTTTTGTTTCGCAAATATAACGAAAGTTAAATATATACTTTATTTTTTAAAGTAGAGAGATAAATCTGTCCTTTCTCCGTAAAAGAAAGGAATCTTTGCACAAAAAATTCATTGTTTACTTTTTCTTACTAGATATACATAGATTATATACCGACCATACATGCATTATACATATATTATGCATCCGTCAGCTATATTTTGTAAATCTTAACTTTTTTTAACAAAAACTTCGTGTTTTTCAGGTTGTTCACAGGCATGCGTTAAGAGATGTGCACTTAAAGGTCACAAAAAACGATGTTTGTTTTACTGCAACCATTGCTGTAATTGGTGTCAATGTGTTCCACCAGGATATGTTGGGCAAAATAAAGGGTGTTGTTCTTGCTACAACAATTGGCACACACAATTAGGAGGACCCAAGTGTCCATGAAAATAAAAGGGTGGATCAGTTTAATGTTTAATTTTCTTTATTTGATCTTCTTGAGAAGGATGATCCCATGTATTGTTAAAATCAAGAATTAGTATTTCTTGATTATGTTTTATGTTTGGTCACCATGATCAAACTATTATCCATAATATTACAAATTTTCATGAACCAAAAATAAACTGAACTCCTTTTTTTTTTTTTTTTTTTTTTATAACTGTGTGTCATTGCAATTTTATTCTTTTTGTTTAATTCCTTAAAGCGTCGTTTGCTATGCTGGACAACCAAAAGTAGTCCTATGATAGTGTCTTATTGTTATTAATTTTGGGATAAGTTATACTATGATTAGAAATAGTATTGAGATGGTGGTATAATAGTATCGGGATTAGTTATCTCTGGACAAAATAATGCCAATGACAAATTACCCCCGGGGTCCCTCAAACTCTATTTCTCTAAATAAAATCGAGGGTGTTTTTTTGCAAACAAACAACTTCTTTTTAGAAATTATGCATTTCGTGTTATTTTTAATACAACAAATCAAACAATCAATAAAAAATAATATCACGATAACTAATTCCTTCATAACTTGTTTTCGAGCCAATTAAATGACCCCTATTTGATATTCTTGAGAAGGATTTCCCATGTGTTGTTAAAATCAAGAATTAATATTTCTTGATTATATTTTCTGTTTGGCCAACATGATCAAACTATTATCCCTATTACAAATTTTCATAAACCAAAAAGAAATTGAACTTTTGTTTATTGTGTATCATTGCAACTCAATTTTTTTTTCCTTTTATTCCCTTTTTTGTTTATTTTTTAAGAGTTAGAGTGGATTGATGAACAATGGAAAAAAAAAAAAAAGGAACGGGGGGGGGGGGGGGGGGGGAACTTTAGTAAAGAAGAACCTCTTTAGCGCAATTTGAAGTTGCAATCATTAACTGTAAATCAAATCTTTAGTTCAACAATTTATCATTGTTACGATGAAAATAATAATTTGAAACTAAAAGATTAACAGCGTCGTGCGACTCGAATAACTCCAAACTAGCTGTTAAGTTCAAAGCTCCACCATAAAAAAACACATTTTTTCAGAAAAATAATACTACTTTAAAGAATAAGTTGAAGACTTAGAATATTTCTCTTTGTCTCAATTCCTTCTTTCACTGCACCAAACCTCAAATTATAAACAAAATACATAATGTGTTTTCATTTACAATATAATACTTCTCATCCACTCAACACAAGGAAGAAACGTCCTCATGTATGTGTAGAGTTTCTTCCATATACTGAATGTCAATATAGTGGATAATACTTTGAGGTGTAGTAGGAGATAAATGGAGTGAACATGTCAAAGTGATTACATGAATTACAAAGAATAATGACCACTTTCTCCACTTTAATTCGACTAGTATGTCATGCACTTTAATATTTGAGAAAATGACACAGTGTACCCATTAAGACACATGATTGACATACATTAGCTGTGTTTTAAGAAGTTGGGACAAAATGACTATGAGCCCGTTTGGATTGGCTTATAAGTTACTTATAAGCTGTTTTCAGCTTTTTTGAGTGTTTGGCTGACCAGCTTAAAGTCATTTTTTGCTTAAAATAAGCTCAAAAAAATAATTGGGCCCATTTAACTTAGCTTATCTAAAGCAGCTTATAAGCTGAAAATAACTTATAAGCTAAAAAAAATAAGTTAGACTATCCAACTTATTTTTTTTAGCTTATAAGCTGTTTGCAGCTCATAGACATAAGCCCATCCAAACAGGCTCTATGTCACACGTTCTAGGCCAAAAAATCTATCACCACATGACCGATAAATAAAAACAATAGCTGATAATACGCATTTCCTATTTTCTCTGCTACAATGTTTCCAATGGCGGACCCAGGATTTTGAGTTCGGGGTGCTTGATAATAATAGAGAAGTAAAATTATCACTTCATGGGTGCTCTATTAGTTACTTATATCTGTTTTCTTTATATTTTTTATACAGTTATACACTCCGTGACTGAGTTCAATGGATGCTGGAACACCCAAAATTTGCTAGTGGGTCCGCCCCTGAATGTTTCCTCCACACCTATTTCTTCCCCAAAAATCTCTCCATTAGCACCGCGAATCTCTCAAATTGAATAATCTTGACTCACTAACCATATCTTTTGTATACTGCTATTGTCTAATTTCTCAAATTTTTAAGATTCTGTACTTAGAAACAGTGATGCACGGTTGCTACATCTTTTTGATCGATGTTGTTAGTTTTTATTGCTAATTTAATTGAGAAGAACAGTGCTTCAAATCTAGGATTAATGATTCTGATTTTTAGGATTCATTATCAATTCCTCTAAATATTTTAATATTGAACTAATGCTTCTTAACTCTAAACTAAGTATTGCTTTTGTCATTCGGCCCAATTTCATTTTTAGGAGAATAACAAGCAAACATATACTTGGCGGATTATCCTATATGATATGCACATAATTAATCGCAATCATTTTGTAACGAAATAAAGATTTAAAAATATCATTAGTTTCTGAAGTTATTGGTAATGATGAGGATTCACCCGCACATTTTCTTACTCTGTGTTACACGCGCGGCTTCAATTTTGTCAAAAGCAGAATTAATCGACCACCACATTGATATTGCAAAGGTCCCAATTGGCTTGACAACAATTGAGTATAGTCAGACTTCATTATAATAGTCATTCTTTATAACATTTCATTATAATATTTAAGTGTTCTTTAGAATCAAATTTAATATTATGTTATATTATATATTTTTTATAATAACATTTGCTAATCCGAACAAACAATATCGCTATAAAGAGATTTGACCGTAGATCTCTTTCTATCGAACTTGTTATTTTTCACGTCTACCTCCCTTCTAAAGATCAAACAATTAAGAACGTTGAAACTGTTTGAGAAATAATTTTTCGCTTCTGACATGAATTGAATAATCAACCTATCACCTAGAATTAGAGACAAATTAGATTTGTGCGATCCTCACTTGTCACAAACTTAAACTTTCAGATGGGATAGTCACAAACTTCAACATGGTATCAGATGAGGCACAGATCTTCGGATCGAATCTCACTGCCGCATCTTATAAAAAAGAATTTTTACGTGCTTGACCCATAAAAAAGAATCAGAAAATGAGATGGTCACGCACTTCAACACTTCATTCTCTGCCTAAGAGTGAACAATTTTACGAAATTACTGAGTTCTTTTAGGGTAACTTACATAAATAGCTATAGTTTGGGGGCTTCTAACCAACCGTAGCTACATTTTTGTTAATTACATTTCGTAGCTAGTTTTTAGTTATTTCGAGTGTATTTGACTGTATTAGAATATACTGTTCCGTTGTACCTAAATATTTGTGCGAACTAACATGGTGTATTTGCCTGTATTCGAATATGTTGTTCTGTTGTATCTAAATATTTGAGCGAGCTAACTCGGTGTATTTGACTTTATTTATAAGTGTATAGATAAACGGCAAAACATAGTAACTTAGTGTATTTGACTGTATTCATAAGTGTATAGATAAATGGTCCTAGTTAGTATTGATATGAGTTACTAATGTATTTATACATTTAATACATCTGTCAAAATACAAACTTCCATAGATACTGCAATACACTCAGAAAATAACGAATACACTCATATCTGGAGATACAAGAAATATCCATATCTGAATAGCGAAGGTATTCCGGCGACTCGAGGCCATGGCAGTGACCGAATCTGAGGGGCAAAGGTACTCTGAGCAAAGGGACCCTACAAAATCCCAAAGCGATGGAAACGACTCTTTGAAGAAGTAGGTTCTACTAAAGAAGAGATGAAGGATATAATAGTGACTGCTGAGTAGTAGTAGTATTCTAGTAGTTAAAGTGAGAGAATACTAAATACAATATATAGCTATGATATGTAAATTAAAAAACTAACTGTAATTACGAAAAATAATTAAATTAAATAAGTAGTAGTTATTAACCCTATATACCTCTTAAAGTTAGCTATGCCATATAAATTTTTTCTTGTAGACATATATATAATGTAATAGTATTATCTATTATTATTAAGCAAGCAACTTTTTCGCAACTCGATGGTATACTTTAATTTCCTGCTTAAGTAGCTGAAGTCTTTTTATTTGATTGCGGTGAACTAAAATTTACGATCTTAAATATGAACACCAAGAATATGTTACTAAAGATAAGTAATAAATTTAAAAATAAAAAATATCAAAATATAAATAATTTTTCTTTTTCTTGAAAATTATGTTATATTTAAGTTATTCATCACTAGTATAATATATATATTTTTTTTATACATTTTTTTTTGTGTGGTTTCTCAGCATGTGTCCTATAGTTGCATTAGGACCCATATTCATACAAGATTTGTGTCGGATAAGGCCATCAAAGGAAAAACACTCTCTAACAAGAATTTTTTTCATATTTATGGCTCGAGCCTATGATTCCTGGTTAAGAATATCTATTCCACCACAACCTTTATTGGTACTAATAAAACATTTAGAGAACTTCATAAATAGCTATAGTTTAGAGCGTAATTACGAAATGTAGCTACATTTCACTTATTTATAAAACGTAGCTACAGTTGCAGTCCCAGCCGGGTATCAACTGTATCAGTAAAAGAGTTGTATCAAGCGGGTATCAGCTCAGCTGTATCAGGTGGGTATCAACTGTATAAGCGCACACTGTGTCAACTGAAATCGAGCGAAAGAGTTGTATCAGCGCATACTATATTAACGCTAATAGCTACAATTTGTAAATATAATAGCAATGTTTCATAATTTTTTGAAACTATAGTTATAGTTGGTAAGTTTGTCACGTGGCCTAATTTTTCCTAATACCCCTAAAATTCACAAAACTCCATATCAACATATATCTAAAAATTGCAATAAAATCAAGATTAGGATCTACCTACCTTCTCCCCATACCCACTTTTTGGTTTGATACCTGAATCCATCTTTCCTCTCACCAACCCCCACATCAACTACCCACTCATTGATTTTTCCAATACGTTTACCAAACTAAGGACCCGTTTGGCCACGAGAACTATTCACCTTTTTCGATTTTTTTTTCACTTTATTTGAAAATTATATTTGATCATGAAAGTTTTCCAAATACAAAGTAAAGTTGTATTTAAAATTTAGAAAATACTTATTTATTTTATTTTCACTTTTTTTCACTTTAGATATACATTTAAACAATCAAATATTTTTTTTAAAAAATTATAACCAAACATAATCCTTTATCTTCAACTCCAACTTCAAAATATTTAGCTTATACAGCCAAACGACTACTTAAATAAAGAATTAGAAAAGCCACACTCCATTCTTTCTCCTCCAACTCTTTTTGGAGAACCAAATCAAGATTCATCACATCTTTTGTTTCTCCACTCCATTGTTTATTTCTATTTCAATATCAAAAATGGGTGGCGAAACTAAGGTTTATACTTTGGCAGAGGTTGCCCCCCATAACAATGTTAAAGATTGTTGGCTTGTTATTAGTGGCAAGGTATTAATCTTTTAATCTAATTTAGCGTTATTGATGTTTTCTTTTTCTTTACACATATCTGTTAAAGATTCAATCTTTGGACCTGGAAGGGGAGCCTTGGCATGTGACCTGAAAATAGCCTCTTGTAGAAATGTAAGTAAGGGTGCGTACAATAGACCCTTGTGGTCCGGTTCTTTTCCGAATCTTAATGCACGGGGCTGTCCTTTTTCAATCTTTGGGCCTATGTTAGTAGTAATATATAGTCTTTGTGTTGTGAAATTAGTCGAGGTGCGCTCAAGCTGATCCGAAAAGTATAGTCCTTGTGATTTCTGTAATTACCTTTCTGCCTCCAGTCCACCCCTTTTGATGTAATTAACTGGTATTGATGTTTTTTTTTCTTTTACAAATATGTGTTAAAGATTTAATCTTTGGGTCTTTGTTAGTAGCAGTATATAGTCTTTGTGTCATTGAATTAGTCGAGATGCGCCTAAGCTGGCCCGGACACAGTGGATATTAAATAAAAGTATAGTCTTTGTCATTTCTGTAATTACCTTTCTTCCTCCAGTCCACCCCTTTTGATGTAATTAACTGGTATTGACGTTTTTTTTTTTTTTTTTTTACAAATATGTGTTAAAGATTTAATCTTTGGGCCTTTGTTAGTAGCAATATATAGTTTTTGTGTTGTGGAATTAGTCGAGGTGCGCCTAAGCTGCTCCGAACACCGTGGGTATTAAATAAAAGTATAGTCTTTGTCATTTCTGTAATTACCTTTCTGCCTCCAGTCCATCCCTTTTGATGTAATTAACTGGTATTGATGTTTTCTTGTTTTTTTCTTTCTTTACAAATATGTGTTAAAGATTTGATCTTTGGGTCTTTGCTAGTAGCAATATATAGTCTTTTGTGTCGTGGAATTAGTCGAGGTGCGCCCAAGCTGGTCTGAACACCATGGGTATTAAATAAAAGTATAGTCCTTGTGATTTCTGTAATTACCTTTCTGCCTCCAGTCCACCCCTTTTCATGTAATTAACTGGTATTGATGTTTTCTTGTTTTTTTTCTTCTTTATAAATATGTGTTAAAGATTTAATTTTTGGGTCTTTGTTAGTAGCAATATATAGACTTTGCGTCGTGGAATTAGTCAAAGTGTGCCCAAGCTGGCCCGAACACCACGGATATTAAATAAAAGTATAGTCTTTGTCATTTATGGAATTACCTTTCTGCCTCCACCCCTTTTGATGTAATTAACTAGGATTGCTGTTTCTTGTGCTTTTGTTTACAAATATCTGTTTTGATCTTTGGGTCTTTGCTAGTAGCAATACATAGTCTTTTGTGTCGTGGAATTAGTAATATATAGCAATATAAGCGGGCTTAGGCGAGGAGGAGAAGAGGCGCTTTTGGGAGGATTTTGACGAGTTAGTGGGAGGCATACCGACTACTGAGAAACTTTTTGTGGGAGGGGATTTCAATGGGCACATCGGGTCTATTTCGGGAGGTTATGATGATGTGCATGGAGGCTTTGGCTTCGGGAACAGAAATGGAGGAGGAGTTTCACTTTTGGATTTTGCAAGAGCTTTTGGGTTGGTGATACCAAATTCGAGTTTTCCAAAGAAGGAGGAGCACTTGGTAACCTTCCGTAGTTCGGTGGCTAAGACTCAGATAGATTTTTTACTCCTTAAAAAGGATGATAAAGGTCTGTGCAAAGATTGTAAGGTCATTCCGAGCGACAACCTTACAACCCGTCATAAGCTCTTAGTGATGGATTTAGGGATCAAGATGACGAGGAAGAAGAGGGTCGGGGATGACCGACCTAGGATCAGATGGGGGAGTTTGACCACGACTAGTGCCTTGGAGATGGGAGAGAAATTGAAGGATATATGCGACCGGTATGTGGGATAGGACGGCTAGTTGCATTAGGGTTGTAGCAAGGGAAGTGTTGGGGGTCTCGTCAGGTGGCCATGGTCGGCATCGAGGGGACTGGTGGTGGAATGGAGAAGTGCAAGGGAAAGGTGGAAGCAAAGAAGGTGGCGTATGCGAAGTTGATAGAAAGCAAGGATGAGGTGGAGAAGTGAACGAATAGGGAACTTTATAAGATAGCGAGGAAGGAGGCGAAGTTGGCAGTTTCGACGGCAAAAACGGCAGCTTTTGAACGTCTTTATGCTGGACTAAAAGAGAAAGGCGGGGATCAGAAATTGTTCAGGCTAGCCAAGGCGAGGGAGAGAAGGGCACGCGATGTGGATCAGGTGAAGTGCATCAAGGACGAGCATGGAAAAGTATTGGTAGAGGAGACTCTCATTAGACGGAGATGGCAGTCATACTTCCACAAACTCTTGAATGAAGGAGGGGACAGAGACATTGTGTTGGGAGATTTGGAACATACAGGGAGACGTCACGATTTTGAGTATTGCAGGAGTATTAAGTTTGAGGAGGTTAAGAGTGTTGTTCGTAGAATGCGCAGGGGAAGAGCGACCGGACCGGATGAGATTCCAGATGAATTTTGGAAGAGTGCGAGCTCGGTAGGTTTGGAGTGGCTGACTAGGTTGTTTAATGTCATCTTTAAGACGGCAAGGATGCCCGAAGAATGAAGGTCGAGCATAATGATCCCTCTATACAAGAACAAGGGGGATATCCAGAGTTGCAACAACTATAGAGGTATCAAGCTGCTAAGTCATACTATGAAAGTGTGGGAAAGGGTGGTGGAGATGAGGGTGAGTAGAGGCGCGTATATTTCAGAGAACCAGTTCGGATTCATGCCGGGACGCTCAACTACAGAAGCCATCCATCTTGTGAGGAGACTGGTGGAGCAGTATAGGGAGAGGAAGAGGGATTTACACATGGTATTCATCGAGCTAGAAAAGGCTTACGACAAAGTTCCAAGAGAGATCCTATGGAGATGTTTGGAGGCTAAAGGTGTAACTGTGGCGTACATTAGAGTGATCAAGGACATGTATGAGGGAGCCAAAACCAGGGTAAGGACAGTAGGACGGGACTCAGAGCACTTCCCAGTTGTGATGGGGTTGCATTAAGGATCAGTTCTCAGTCCGTTTTTATTTGCCTTGGTGATGGATGGATTGACGCAACAAATTCAAGGTGAGGTGCCATGGTGTATGCTTTTCGCGGATGACATAGTCCTGATCGATGAGACTCGTAGTGGAGTTAATGCTAAGCTGGAGGGTTGGAGACATACCTTGGAGTCTAAAGGGTTTAAGCTGAGGAGGACCAAGACAGAGTACTTGGAGTGCAAGTTCAGTGAAGCACCTCAGGAGGTTGGCGTGGAAGTTAGGCTTGGTACCCAGGCATCCAGAAGAAAAGTAGTTTCAAGTATCTTGGGTCTATCATGCAAGGCAGCGGGGAGATTGACGAGGATGTCACATATCGTATTAGGGCAGGGTGGATGAAATGGAGGCTCGCTTCCGGAGTGCTATGTGAAAAGAAAGTGCCACCATAACTTAAGGGCAAGTTCTACAATGTGGTGGTTAGACCGACTATGTTGTATGGGGTGGAGTGTTGGCCAATTAAGATCTCTCACGTTCAAAAGATGAAAGTTGCCGAGATGAGAATGTTGAGATGGATGTGTGGGCACACCAGGAGTGACAGGATTAGGAATGAGGCTATTCGGGTTAAGGTGGGAGTGGCCTCGGTGGAAGACAAGATGCGGGAAGCGAGACGGAGATGGTTTGGGCATGTGAAGAGGAGAGACACGGATGCCCCAGTGCGGAGGTGTGAGAGGTTGGCCATGGATGGTTTCAGAAGAGGTAGGGGTTGGCCGAAGAAATATTGGGGAGAGGTGATTAGACAGGACATGTGTCAGAACCCAAATCATGGATCATGCTGGCACCCACACTAACCCTCCCTGGTGGGCGAACCCTTCAGGTAACTACCTTAATTTGATACAACATGCGGAATAAATACTTTTATTATAAGAAATTCCCAAAACCTTGTCTAGACTCATACAAGAGCTTCTAAGAAGTTTACAATTTGAAGTAGATAACAAACTCAAACTGGATACGACTTCTGTTTAAGGATAGAGAACAACAGAAATCTAAGGGGAGACTCTGGGTTGCAAGATCTCAAATAGCTCACCCAAACGCCTTTGACGAATGCCTCGAAACAGTCATGAGACTCCGAACATCACCTGAAAATAACTCTACACTCTACAAGGAGTGTAGCAAGAGTAGTATGAGCACAACACAAGGCTCGTAGGTATCATAGGCCGACAACGGTTAGTTCACGCATATAAACAAGAAGCAACTAACAAGTAAGCAGATAAGTAATCAAACACAGTCACAACTCTAGCACATATGAAAGTCTTGCAGTAACGATAGTCACAAGGGATTTCAATATCTCAGGTTATAAGCCTAGGGGGAAATCTATAAACCTCGAGTCCATCAAGCCTCTAAAATAAATACTTACAAACAACAACTCAATAATTCACAAATCAAGAATCAATCAGAGAATGTGCCATGCAATGACATGAATAGCAATTCAAATGGAGTGCTATGCAATGCAATGTCGTGCTATGTAAATGTTATGCAATGCAGTAGTCACCTCTCACGCTCCATTCTCGTACACACATGCTATGGCAATGCCTCATAGTCATGACCCATGGGGGACCCGCGAAGTCCATGTACCACTCGTGCTCTCCGGCAGAAACCTCGGAGGCTATCAATTACTCTTAATCTCCGGCAAAGACCTCGGAGTCTCTCTGTCACTCTCAATCTACGGCAAAGACCTCGGAGTCTCTCAATCACTCTCCTCACCATTTGAACAACATAAAAGTAATATGGAAGCATGTCATGCATGATATCAATTTCAACTATATCATTAATATGCAATAACAAGTACAAGCCATATTATTGTCCATGGCTCCATCATCAATATTACCCTTCCCTTTCATAAGGTGAGTGAGCTAGTATGTGATAAAGATACAATTAGGTGATAATTACATCAAATAGCACATAGAATATGGGATGCATGCCTTGCATGAATCAACCTCAATAATCACCGCAGTCATAGGTTCCATAGATTCATACTAGGAAGTGCAATTCAGTATTCAATTTCTCAGTAATAACTTTCCTCTTCCATATGACAAGTGAGATAACAAGAGAGAGGGAATTATATCAAGTACATGCAATCACAACCATGGTGACAAGCCCACATAACAATATCACAATAATGGCGACAAGCCCACATAACAACTGACGATACCAACCTCGATGGAATTCACCTCCACACCATGCCTGAAGACCTATCATGCTTTTCCCGTTAACCACTACTATCTACATACGTTTTGCTAACCGGAGTCTAGACATAAAGTAAGCCGTAACCTACCTCAATGCCGAACAGGTGTCACGAACTTTCACGCCAAAGCTTTTTCCTTCTGAAGTGCTTCCGAACGGACAAGGTCTATCAAATATATAATCTACGTTAGAATACGAATCTAATAGCGCCCATATTGCTATACCTATATTTGAAATCCAAAAACGCACTCCAAAAAGTGGCCTTGGGCCCACAAAGGCAGATTTGGAATTTTTTTGAAAAATAATTTCACCCGTTATCTAAGGATCATATAATTCGGGCGGCATCTCCTCGAAATAATTCACCCCATGCGAACTCCAAATTAGTTCCAAATGACAACAACAACACCAACAACCTTATGTACATCTAATCCATAAGAACATAGCACCATAACAATCCTCATAATTGTAACGACCCATTTGGTCGTTTAGCACTTTTAGGCCTAATAACCCTAAAACACCCTTTTCGTGGTCTAATTTTGGTGTCTATAGCTTGCGATAACGGGTGATTCGGTTACTTAATTGACGAGTAAATTTTAGAATATATGTATTTAATGTGTGTGAATAGTTTATTCATAGAAATATTATTTGCACACACATAAGGTGTAAGTGGGTAAATATGGTATTTGACGGAGTGGATCATTTTTTTTAAAATAAAATAAAATGGTTGAGTAAAAAGATTATTTTGGACAATGATTTTAGTTGGGGAGTAATAGGACAAGCCCATAATTAATTATTTGAGAAATTGATTAATTAAGAATGTTAGTGGGAAACATGTCAGTGATTAAGAGTGTTAGTGGAAGACAAGTAGTTAGGTGTTACTATCAAGGAAGACACGTGTGGTTCAATGGAATAAGAGTCAAGTGTGACTAATGCTTCTGTAGATATTGATGATCAGATTGGGAAACAAAGTGGACAAGTATAGGTCCATGTGGCATCCTAATAAATATAGAAACAAATGACTAATGTTACTTATACCCATTGCTGGACACGTTTTGGGGAATATTATGCATAGTAAGCATAAAGTGGCCGTATGTGTAATCCTACTACATTAAATGTTGGTGGAGTGGGAAAAATGAATTAATTAAAAGAATTAGTTTCTAGAACATTTGGATAAAGATGTATTGTAAAGACATTTAATAAGCAAATAAAGGTGGAGGAAGTGTGGTGGAAATGAGTAAATAATTGGGACTATTGGATGACTTTGGGGACATTCCAACGTGAACAACAATTGTCCAAAGTGATAAAAAGAAGAGGGCTGACAGTCCATTTAGTGGAGGAGCACATAATCATTTTGTGCACTAACTTATCATACCCCACCAAGCATGTTAATTAAAAAAAAAAAAATCTGATCATAAATCATCACATGCCATAGTGGGACGTGTCTAATGGGTGGGCTGCATTATGATGACTAATGAATCACACTTTCATCTTCCCCTTGAATTGGAGAGAGAGAACCACACGGCCATGGCAAGTTTTTGAAGCTCAAGGCCATTGGTGCAAGTGATTATAGGATCTGCCCTAACTAAATTAAGGTAAGAATCCTCCTCTCCAAGATATATTTAAAATTCGTCCAGGCCATAGGTAAAATTGTGAGATGAGAGCTACCGGATTAATGACAGGAAATCGTATAACTTCTTGTTGTTGTCATTGATTATGTGTTAAGAGTGAAGGAATCTTGATATTTAAAGCTGTAGTTGTTTATATGAAATTGTTGAGATATGAATTGGATTTTGTGGAATTAAAATTCTCTTTCTTTCACCATGTTGGAGCTGGCCGTGAGCTTGGCAGCCATGGTTATTCATAATTCTTTCTCCAAATCAAGATGAAGATTAACAATTTAATGGTGTTGAAAAGGGGCTGGCCTTGAGCTTCAAAAAGCTGCCATGGCCGTGTGGTTCTCTCTCTCCAATTCAAGGGGAAGATGAAAGTGTGATTCATTAGTCATCATAATGCAGCCCACCCATTAGACACGTCCCACTATGGCATGTGATGATTTATGATCAGATTTTTTTTTTTTAATTAACATGCTTGGTAGGGTATGATAAGTTAGTGCACAAAATGATTATGTGCTCCTCCACTAAATGGACTGTCAGCCCTCTTCTTTTTATCACTTTGGACAATTGTTGTTCACGTTGGAATGTCCCCAAAGTCATCCAATAGTCCCAATTACTTACTCATTTGCACCACACTTCCTCCGCTTTTATTTGCTTATTAAATGTCTTTACAATACATCTTTATCCAAATGTTCCAAAAAATGATTCTTTTAATTAATTCATTTTTCCCACTCCACCAACATTTAATGTAGTAGGATTACACATACGGCCACTTTATGCTTACTATGCATAATATTCCCCAAAACGTGTCCAGCAATGGGTATAAGTAACATTAGTCATTTGTTTCTATAATTATTAGGATGTCACATGGACCTATACTTGTCCACTTTGTTTCCCAATCTGATCATCAATATCTACAGAAGCATTAGTCACATTTGACTCTTATTCCATTGAACCACACGTGTCTTCCATGATATTAACACCTAACTACTTGTCTTCCACTAACACTCTTAATCACTGACATGTTTCCCACTAACATTCTTAATTAATCAATTTCTCAAATAATTAATTATGGGCTTGTCCTATTACTCCCCAACTAAAATCATTGTCCAAAATAATCTTTTTACTCAACCATTTTGTTTTATTTTAAAAAAAATTATCCACTCCGTCAAATACCATATCTACCCACTTACACCTTATATGTGTGCAAATAATATTTCTATGAATAAACTATTCACACACATTAAATACATATATTCTAAAATTTACTCGTCAATTAAATAACCGAATCACCCGTTATCGCAAGCTATAGACACCAAAATTAGACCACAAAAAGGGTGTTTTAGGGATATTAGGCCTAAAAGTGCTAAACGACCAAATGGGTCGTTATAACATGGCGCAGTTACAGCTTAGCGAGGACATGACCTTAGATAGGAGGGTGTGGAGGACCCACATTAGGGTAGAAGGCTAGTAGATAGTCTCGTTATCCTTCCTTATTAGTAGGCGCATTATCACAGTATAATTTCTTGTGCTCTGATGTCTGCTATTATCTGTTATTTCCTGTATTTTGATTATTCTATTTTATCTGTGTCGCTTTCGTTATTTGCATTTACATATCGCTTTGGATTTCTTAGCCTTATCTGACCTCTTTTTATGCTTTTATTGAGCCGAGGGTCTTTCGGAAACAGCCGTCCTACCTTGGCAGGAGTAAGGTCTGCGTACACTCTACCCTCCCCAGACCCCACGGTGTGGGATTCCATTGGGTTGTTGTTGTTGTTGTTCAATCTTTGGATCCTAAATTGTAGCAAGATGTTAGTCTTTGTGATCTCTGTATTTACCTTTTTTGCCTCCACCCCTTTTGATGTAATTAACTAGGATTGCTGTTTCTTGTGCTTTTGTTTACAAATATCTGTTAAAGATTCAATCTTTGGACTTTGGGTCTTTATTAGTGGCAATATATTGTCTATGTGATCTCTGTAGTTATCTTTCTGCTTCACCCCTTTTGATGTAATTAACTAGAGTTGATGTTTGTTGTGTTTTTCTTTTATGAATATCTGTTAAAGATTCAATCTTTAGGTCTCTCTGAGTTAATGTATCAATATTAATGGTAACAGTGGCTGATGTAGAGCATACTTTTGGGTTCACGGGAATCATTAGCTTTTGCACAAACCCTATATTTCTATTAAGAAATTCATAAATTATACATAAGTATGTGATTGTGAACCCATTTGTTATTGTATATTAACTTGAGGTCATTGAAGGAACCATAAACTTCAAATCCTGGATCCGTCTCTGATGACAATATATGGATATAGTCTTTCTGATCTCTGTAATTACCTTTATACCTCCACCACTTTTGATTTAATTAACTGGAGTTGCTGTTCTTATGCTTTTCCTTATAAGTATCTGTTAAAAGATTCAATCTTTTGGTCTTTATTAGTGGCAAGGTTAATATTAGTCTTTGTGATCTCTGTTATTACCTTTCTCCTTCACCCCTTTTGATGTGATTAACTGGAGTTGATGTTTCTTGTGCTTTTCTTTACAGATATCTGTTTTTTTTTTTTCCAAATAAAGGTAACAGTACAAATATCTGTTAAAGATTCACTTTTTGTGTCTTTATTAGTGGCTATATATAGTCTCTGTGATCTCTGTATTTACTTTTATTTCTTGACCCTTTTGATGTAATTAACTTATATTGATGCTTTCTTGTACTTTTCTATACAAATATCTGTTAAAGATTCAATCTTTGGCTTGTAATTTGTGGCAAGTATAATCTTGGTGACTTCTGTAATTAGCTTTCTGTACCCCCTTTTTGATACCCTTTTTGATAAACATTTTTATGCTTTTGGTAGCTTGATCTTAATGGGGTGCGGCCCTTCCCGGACCCGGCTAACGCTGGATGCTTTGCGCACCGGGCTGCCCTTTTCTTGTAGCTAGATCTTAAAGATTCAACTTACTGCATCTGTTCTGTCGTTTTTATAGTTTTTCTTTCTCTGCATTCTTTTCTGTTTTGAGATGAGGGGTCTGAAAAGGGGTGAACAGTGTGAAAAATTGGAATGCATATTAGTTGAAACTGGGGGTGGATCTAGTGTCTGCATTCGGATCAAACTACATATATATTTAGTTTAAAAAATGAATTCTGAAAGGGGAAAGATCCCTGGATAGAATCATTGGATTATACAATTTGTGTGTATATTGAATTTGCACCCATTGTCAATTGTCATTTAAAAGCTAGGTGCAGTGACACTCGATAACTCGCTTGATGCTTGTGTGATTAGCTTCATGAATAATAGCGAGATTGTATCGATTCCTTCGTGATTCCTTCGTAGGAATAACTATATAAAGCACAGGATTTTAACTTCTTTCTGTTTCTAGAGGAGGGATTTCACTCAAAAGTTTGGTTCTTGATTACTCAGGTTTGAGTCATCAATATTTGGTTTTATCAAACAATTCCCTTTTTGAAGCTTCAACATCCTCTTTCAACAGTCTAATACTGGGTTTTTGCGAATTTTAGTGCTTGCAAGGCGTTAGCATGATGAATGATGACATTATTGGCATTTTAAAGTGCTAAGATCGATGGTTTTCATTCTACTGACCTTTGGTTGGTGGGTCGTCATTGTCTATGGATTGTGTCTACGTCTTAAATTCAACTTATTTCAGTTCTCAACTTGTTTCAACATGAATTTGATGCGGTCTTGATGAATCATTATCTTTCTAGATGATGACTTTGGTTTACTTATCATTTTTTTTTTTTTAAATCTTTTTAGATGATGACTTTGGTTTTATTGTAATGAAAATTCATTGGTTCATTGTTATGGTTTAGTTCTCAAATATTTTGGTGGACGAGTACAAAGGAATTTATCAATATGAGAATATGGTTGGGAGCTACAATTTAGATGATGTAAATATCAAGCGGTTAATAGGAATTGCTTGTTTGGTAGTTACATAGATAATTCATGTTTTAGGACTTTGGATTTATCAGGTCGTACTTTTTGGGTAAAATGCTTAGTACATCACTTTGTTCTTAGTAACATGTGACTGACCTATCTTGGTAATAAAAGGCTAATATCCCCTTGTGATTTTGATATACAGTCAAATCTCTTTATAACAGCATCGTTTGTCTGGATATTTGTTGGTTGCTATAGCGAGATGCTGTAATAGAGAACATATAATATGAAAGTTTCTGATAAAAAAGAGATATAACGTAATATGAAAGTCGGTTCTAAAGAAAGCTTGGTCGTTACAGTGAAATGTTGTTACTGAGGATGACTGTCATAGAGAGGTCTAACTGTACTTGAAAACTATGCCATTGGTTTTCTTTTCTTATAAGTAATGATGAATCTTATACTTTGTAATTTTGAAACTTCTCCGGAGAAATTTATAATCTAGTATTGCCCTTGATTCATGGTACCAAAACTTGGGAATTTCTATTCAACCCTTCCCTGCACCTTCCTGCTCCTCATTGTCCTCCCCCAATTGAAAAAAGGAACAGGAGACAAACATAAAAATTTCACCATAACTTTGTTTTTGTTTAGGTTTCTTTGTATACTTTGAGTTGCAGCGTCTTAGTTTACTATATTTATAAAAGAGAAATATATTATCTCCTTTCGTAGGCCATAAATTGATGAGATAAAATGAATAGCCAGTTTTTGAAGTTTAAGCGTAACTGCATTAGTGTAAATCTATGATATTATAACTCTGCCGTGGTGAAAAAGTATAGTGCTCAAAGATAGTGATAAATCTTTTTTGTTATATGAGTCAAATGGTTAAAAGTTGTAAGCATTTCAAAGTTTAATATGCAAAAAGCACTGATAGTTAAGTATGAAATTACAGAGAGGGGGTTCATTCACTTTGTTTTTTTATACCACATGGGAATCATGAGCTATTCTTTAGCACAAGGGTAATGTGCATTTCCCTTTGTGTTTCAAGGTTACACACTCTAGGTTTCCGAGTTCATCTCTTCCAACAATCACCTTTTCTCCTCCTAATAGAATTAAAAAACTTTGTGCTCCTTGTTTGTTCGTAATTTCTTAGTTAAGAGTAGGCTTGATTTACAACATTTCGGCAAAGGCCGCTGCACCCTTATAACACCGGGTTCATATGAACCCAGTACTTTCGACACGGAGTATAAATTCATGTTTAACTAAATGAAGGATATTTCGGAGTAGTTGGCATCACTTGATACTTCTTATTGCTTTCCAACCTCCATTTTCTCTCCTTTTTTTTTTTTCCTTCTTTTGTTTTCTCAGATTTTCTTGTGCTACTTTTTAATTGAATACCCAAGAAGTTTGGGATTGGCTTCATTGACTGATATTGATATTTTATTTGATAGGTGTACGATGTGACAAAATTCTTGGACGACCACCCAGGTGGCGATGAGGTTTTATTGGCTGTTACTGGTAATATACTTTGATCAACTTTTTCCTACCAAAACCACACTTTTTAACATTCAAATTGTTCATATATGTTTCAATAGTATTCGAGTTGTAAAGTTGAGTAGAACACCGACTTTGGATCGTGCCATCTAGTGAGGGATCTAGACCAGACATGACTTAATAGAGACCTCTGCAAGGTAGGAGTAAGGTTTGCGTAAACCCACCCTCCCCTGACCCCACTTGTGGGATCACATTGGGTATGTTGATCTTTCTTTTGTCCCTTCCAAACGATCGGAAAATAAAGAAATGGTTAATATATTCAAGATAATTTAGTACTTACGAAATACTCCCTCCATCCCATAAGAAGTGTCACCTTAGTCAAAAACACGCATATTAAGAAACCAATGATGAAGTGTGAAGTTAATCAAATTATCCTTATTTAAAAAAAAAAACTTTTTCCTCTTGATGATTAGAGTATACACAAGTAGTCCATTTTTTGACATTGGGAATCCAACCATCATCATTTAGAGTGCTACTACTTCTTTTGTCCAAGGGCAAAGCTGGAAAAAACTAGTCAATGTATTCATTGGTTTCCTAAGGTGACACTTATTATGGTACAAAAAAATTTGGCTAAGGTGACACTTATTATGGAACGGAGGGAGTGCTATTTAATCATATCGGGGATGTGATATGGTTTCGAAAGATAAACCAGATATGGACATTTCCTATGAACAAAATTTTTACATTTCATTTAGGATTAGGAATACGTGTAATCAGACCTGTCTTTTACATGGTTTCATTCGGTTCCATTAGGGAGATGAGTCAATTTATAGATTTAATATGTGAACAAAATTCAAGAAAAAAAAAGAATGAATTTACGTAGGTGCCATCTCTAAAAACTTGATGGTGATTTGGTGCAGGAAAGGATGCAACCGATGATTTTGAGGATGTCGGCCACAGCAGCAGTGCTCGAGCAATGTTGGACGAGTACTATGTGGGCGATATTGATTCAGCAACCATCCCGACTAAAACCAAGTACACTCCTCCCAATCAGCCTCATTACAACCAGGACAAGACATCCGAGTTCGTAATTAAGCTCCTCCAATTCTTGGTTCCCTTGATTATTTTGGGTGTAGCTGTTGGCATCCGCTTCTACACCAAAGAAAAATCCGCTTGAAGATTGAGTGCAACGGTAAATTCATAATAAGCGTCCGAATTTGCAAGATGTGACCCTTAGTCACCTCCCCGCAACCCCCCCCCCCCCCCCCCCCCCCAAAAAAAAAAAAAAAAAAAAACCCACCAAAGACGAGCTTAAGAAGAAAAAGAGTTGGTTTTCATTGTTTCTATTTCTGAGACTTCATATAGTTATATGTTCTTGTTGTAATAGATATTTGGTTTCTTCAATTCAATTTTGTGAACTTGGATTATTGGCCATTTGGTGATGCTTTATTAGGATGTTTCTGTTCTCTTGATGTGCTTGCTTTTTTAAAATGCTCAATTGGGATCATATTTTACATTTTTCTGGCTCAAATTTTACTAGAACTATATTGGTCATTATGTTTCAAGGGAAATTGGACATGCACACCTTTTTTCACATTACTTTCAAGAAAGTAATAAATCTGAGGCAGTAAGTGTGATGTAATACTGGATTCACTATTTGTCCATTATAGGAACATAACACATCTGAATGTATAGTTATAAGTCGAAAACAATGAACTTGATATTTTTTTGAAATTTTAGTAGCGTTTCATACACCACGCACACACCCCTATCTATCTTCGGTGTTGAAAATATTAAGTTCAGTTGAACCTATTACACAAAGGCTGCTTCCACCTTTGCATCCTTGGTGATGCAAAATGGGAGGCCAGAAGAAAGAGGGCAAAGGGGTGACTCTGTGCACTAAGCATTCTGCGCTCACACAGGGTTTGAGGAAGACCAAGAGGGTGTATAGTGGTAACCTAACGCAAGCATCAGTAGCTGATTTCACGGTTCAAACTTGTGACTTGTAAGTCATGCGGAGAGAATTTTACCGTTGCTTCAGTGCCCCCTTTAAAAACAAATCTGTACCCCCATATTCAATGTCATACTGAAACAACATGGAAGTGACCACTTTTTCCTAAGATCCTATTCTTGTACTATCCATTACAGTTTTGTCACTTTCTCCACAAAAACCTGATTTTAAAGATCATATGAATAGCTTTCTGTCCTCTAGTTCTTTTCTTAGTATTCGTGGCAAAAATGGTGATTTCAACAAGAGAAAAAGGTCTGCTAAAGTCGTGTGTAAATACATAAAGAGCTTATTATTGTTGCAAAAGTCCTGAAGAATGAATCCTAGGCCCAACATCTCCGAGTTTCAAAGTCTGCAGTTTGACCCGAAGGCTTTGCTCCAAACAGATTTGCTCAAACTCAGCTTGCAGATTGAGTTTGAGTACATTGTGAAGTTCATAATAAGAGTCCGAGCTTGCAAGATGTGACCTTAGCCTGCACCGTCACTGCAGAGGCGGATCTAGGGCGAGTTCTGTGGGTTCAACTGAATGCATTGCTTTCAGCTTGAACTACGTATACATATGCAAAACAAAAATTCAAAATGTATACATCTAATAAGATAACATCCTTCATCGCCCCTCAGTCACAAAAACTCTATAGCCTTATCCAAAAACAAAAAAAAAATTGGCTTACCAAAAAGCATATCTTTGCAGCTCCTATACAAGATTTGGGAGAAAATAGGGGTTGTGAACTGGAACAAATATTACAAGCAAACACATTATCCGATTAAGATTTCATCGATAGTTACGTTCTATCAGTTATCTTAGAATCAGTTCTTTCTGAGTGCCTCGAGGGAGAAGTAGACTCCCTGGAAGAACTATGTCCGAAAATATTGAACTTTTTTCCAATCCTTTTCGAGAAAGATTTCATAAACCTTCGCGAGCTAGATTTTTGCATATCTCTCTTCATACAAACATGGTCTTTTTCCAAGTCGTTCAATCTCATCCTCATCCGCGCTAGTTCAAGTTTTAGCTCTCTATTTTCTCGTCTCAACGAAGCATAATTGTCCTTTGGAGACATTGCCGCACTTAGAGCACCACTATTGATCCTCCAAGATTGGTGCATTGGCTTAATGTCATCGTCAGGGTACGAGCAAAACAAGGCGCTTCGAAGCCTTAATTGCTCGAAATAGAGAACTTGTACGATTGATTGGAGGGGAAGGCGCTCGTTTTGTGCAGCGTGTGCACCTGCTTCTTGTGAGAGCTTTTGAAAATCAATCAATTTGCATAGTCTCCTCTTGTCTGGATCTGATAAGCCTTGATGAGCCTGGAATGTAGATTCATGAACAAACTTAAAGTTCGTTAAAGCAACCAACGGGTTGAATAGGAAAAAATGAGTGAAAACAACTCTATAGAGGTAAGGGAACGCGTCCAAATTACCCTTCTATTATACAAAATATCTTAATTTACGGTCCGTTATACTTTGAGGAAATTCATACCCTTGCCATCCACAAATTGTCTCATACTTGTCTGTGAGTTTAACGAAGCATGGATGGTGTGTCAAAATACTTCAGGAAGTAGGTCCAAAATTTAGCTTTTGTGTTAATGACCATGGTGTCCGGGACAACTTACGCACATGTCAACTAATTCTACGGGGTACTTGCTACCTCCCACCAGCACAGGTACCTCCAAAATTTACCTAATTACTTTGGAGTATAGTTAGAAATTACCTTTATTATACTTCAAGTTGGAGCTCCACTAAAGTCAACGGAAAGTATAAGACAGTTTACTAACGACAAGGGTACGAATGGATCCAAAGTATAACGGAGGGTAAAATTTAGGTAGGTCTTATAGTAGACGCATATTTTTTACCCCTTTTCTGTAAAAAAGAGTGGACATATCTAAAATAACTTTATAAAGGGAATGATTGTGTATATCTCAAGGTAAAGAACCTTAACTCTCTTGATGGAGAGTTAGCATTGTTATTCTAGAACCATATTCAATTAAGTCATTAACAAACAATTTCATCTTCTAAGAAATAAACATTTTGCATATACAATCAGACATCTCTATAACAACCATCCTCTATAACAACATGTCACTATAATAACCAAGTTTTAAATTTTTTGGAACCGATTTTAATTTTATGTTATATTATATGTTCTCTATGATAGCATTTCGCTATAGAAACCAAAATATATCCTGACAAAAAACTGCATTAGAGAGGTGTTTGACCGTATCTCCTGGAGTGAAATTACGAAGGGCTCGTTCAAACTAGCAAAACTTTTCAAGCATATTTCAAATAAGTTGGTAATACATACTTTGAGATACACGTCAATGGCTCGATAAAGGCTATCGTGGACAGTACGCGCGTGTGCTGGTAATGTTTCTGCTACAGCAATGAACTTGTTCAGCTTTAGATTTGCATCTGGTGCAATTTCAGCTAGGTAGTTGTCAACCAGCTTAGATACTTTGAACAATGCAGTTTGCGATGGCGTTGCAGTAGGGCTATCAGATTCAAAAACTGATACATCTTCCATATCATCATCGCTATCGCCCTCCTGCTGTGAAAAATTAACCAAGATTCTATGCACTGTGTCAACATCAAATAATGTATCACCAGCATGGCGAAACGAAGGAATTAGAATATCATCCAGAGTAGCTATATCCAATTGAGATCCTATCCGTCTCTCGAGATCAAGCCTACAAGCGGCCGTGCAATCCAGCATCACAGCGCTTCGCAACAATCCAAAGAGAAAGCTCAAGGGAATGACGAATTTCTCTACAGGCATCAGGCTCACGATTGTCTCAACCACGAGTTTTTCTTGGACATTTGAACCGGAAACGGGCTTTTGTATCAGCTTTTTCTGTGCATAGCTCACTAGTGATGCTGCAATGCTCTCGGGCCTAACACCGCGAAACTTCATCGCTGTTATGACACGTTGGTACAAGTCGATACGAAGAACTGAAAGATCCTCAATCCACCAGTCTGTTGAGATTTACTAACAAGGCGTCAAGCGGAAGCTAAGAAAATAAATCTTGAACGAGAATAAATTAGGAACAAAAGAAAACTATACTAGAAAGAAGCATAATATGTTAATATGGTTTGGTCAACTGACTTACATATGTGAAAATTAGTATGAAATAAAGCATAAAAACTATTGTTTTATTGTGCGAGAGGGAAGCGTGTTCAATTTATAGAAGTACAACAACGTTTTCTCAAGAAAAGGATAAATATGGAAGAGTCCTTTTCCACCAGAAAACCTTTTTGAAGTAAAACACAATTATGATTAAATTTAAATAAGGTAGGAAATTCAGGGCAAACACTAACAATCACCTTCACAATTGGCTTGTTTACTCATATGCAGCCTCCCGGAGCTACTATACTCCAAGCGCGAGAAACTTGAAGCGATCTGCTCAACACAAGCTTTAGACGCTACAGCATCGATACATCTACCAACGATTTTCAGCTCATCAGCAAGCGGGAGCAAGTTTTCGCATTGCCTCAAGACTTCAACACACATTTCAAGATTCTTGCATACAATGCTGTCGAGATATTCCTCAGCTCGGGAACCGAGGTTGTTTTTCGAGTAGTCCTCTGACATCTCGAGGTACTCGGATACACAACAGAGTTGAGCAACATTTGCTGATGTAATCTCAAAGTTGACACCATAACAGAATTTGGCTGCTAACTCAAATGATTCTGATCCACCTGGTAGACTAACAAGCTCAATTCTTGATATATCAGAGTCCCTGTGCTCTGCTACAAGCCTCCGGATTCGTCCACTTCTCGAGACAAGGGGAAACTGAAACCACAATTCTGCTGTGTTAGGGAAATTTCTATAATATTATGGTCTCTGAACTAGCTCATAGGCATGGGATAAGGTATTTTTACACTGTATAGCCACCCACAAAAATAAATAACCAGAAAATTTATATTTCTTGTAGATACACATAGACATATTTTCAGAGGCGAATCCAGGATTTCAAGAGGATGAGTTCACCTTAGAATTTTTTTTTTTTTTTTTTTTTTTTTAAAAAAAAGATGCAAAAGTGCATTTAGTAGTATTCGATCCCACAACCTTAAGGGATTAAACCCAACACTTAACCAGTGCTCCACTCAGTTTGACCATGTGTTCCTTCAGTTAGTATTAGATATATTTTAAGGATTATATACATAATATATACTGAGTTTAGTCGAGCGACCATGGGTTTACGTGACCCAATTTTTGCACACAGATTCGCCCCTGCATATAATATGTACATATTTTATACATAACTAGTGTATATTATTGTATATATACATATATATTAATGTATATATACAATAATATACATATTTTGATTTGAAATGAGAATGGCTGATACAACAAAAATATCAACTTATTGGTGGAGACTCGTTACCTCTATTTAGATTTCCTATCGGGCTCTTCAATCTAATCCGAGGTCCAGTCATTATACAATGCATTAATAATATAAAATTTTAATTTGTCGTAGAAGGTAATTGCAAAGTCTTGATTGGGCTTGCATTGCATATTTAGACTTAGGCTTTAAGGAAACATTAGGGGCTATACAGTCTGCTTTCTCTGTCAGCAGTCTGCTTTCTCTGCTTTCGTCATAGGCCATAGATGTATACATGAAAACTTCGAAAATATAGTATAAATATCAAATTTTAAACTCAATGTTTCAAAGAACTTAGAACCTTAAACCCGTCAAGTTTAAATGTTGGATCCACAAAGCGGCGAGAATGGAGAGGCTTACCTTGTGTAATGAAAATATGCCACCATCCACTTCTATTGTTATATCACTGGGAACATCTCGAAATACCCTATAACATGTAAAACTACCAATTAGCAGAGACAAAAACTTAACATTTTTGTGTAAAATGTGAAATTCCACCTTATGAGCCAACCAAGTTAGAACTAATATACACTGACAGTATAAAATCTCTTTATTTACACCATCAAGTTACTTCAAATCCAATTAGTGTAGATTTTGCCACACAATCTAACGACAGCAAAACTGTCTCCTCTCTTAAACTTGGTAAGTTTTATATAGCAAAACATAAATTTGTAACATGCAAAACACGATAAATGACATACTACGACAGGTAAAACTATACCGATAACGTAATTTTTTACACTATCAGTGTATATAAAACACGAACCATTCGTTATATCTCTGGCGTGAAGCAGACTTGGTTAGAGGCATCTGGTGGTGATGGTGGTGCTTGTCCATGGCCGTGGTGAAGAGAAAAGGTTATTGAATTTATTTGAATTTAGAGAAATTAAGTAGAAACAAAAATGTGAAATGTTGTTAAGACAAGAAGAAAATAAGAGGACAAAGACACAAGTTGGAGATCTTGCTGTTGGTTGAGTAGTTTTTTGGCCATATTTTGTCAAACTTTAGGCTTTTGTTTTCAAAAATCATAGATTGCACTTGTCCAAAGAGATGGCCCTCTCTTGTGGGACATGTTTTTTTTTTTTTTTTTAATTGTTATTAATAATAATAATAATAATAATAATAATAATAATAATAATAGGGATTTATTTCAAAATTTAAGTTATATATACGGTTAGTGTAATTTTTTAATATTTTTTTATGGATAAATCCGTAAGATGCGGAATTTGTGATCTTGAAAATAGTTTAACTTATATATAATGCCAATGTAAATCCTTTTTAGAGTATGAGGTCAATCAGAGATATTTGTAGGTAAGCTTCTTTAAAATGTGAGATTTATAATTTTTGAAATTAGACAAGTTGCAAGCTACAATAGGTAAGAATGACCTAATGGTATAAAAAAAAATTATACTCACAGTGTATATAACTTAAACTCTCTTGAAAATAAGACAAGTTACTGCAATAACTAACGATAAGTTGATGACTTAATAATGGTGTATCTAATTAAACTCTTTATTTTATGTAGCATATTTTAGTGTAAAACTTTTATACTATAAGTATAACCTATAGCCTGTTGTAGCAAGTTTTTTTGTATTATTTTTTAGGTAACAAGTAAGAGATAAAATAGCAAAATTTGGCTTTAGAATTCAATCACCTTTTTCTCGGTGACAATGTAATAGAAAAAGGTAGAAGAAAAGTTGGAAAAACAAGGAAAGAGAATCAAGAAAAATTAAAAGATAAAGGTGGACACTTTTTTTATAATTTACCATAATCATGATTATCCTTTATCCACCACCTTGAACTGAAATCATACATAAAAACAAATTTTGATGGGAGGGCCCCAAATGTTCCCATGAATTCGAACATATCATAACTTTTGTTGACTTTGTAAACTATGAAAATGATTGAAGATGGTATAACAATTGTTTTTAGAAAAGAAAACAATGGTATAACATTTTCAAATCGCAATTTAACTTTCATTATGTACTAGTAGTATAAAAACTAAATATTCTATCATATTATTAATTTAATAAAAATAGGATTAATAACTACAAGATAAAGCAAATTATATGTTACAGCATAATAAAATAGACTAGTAATATAAAATGAGTTAATAGCAGTAGTTTTGATAATTTGGTAGATTTTGATTTTAGTTCTTGTGATATCCGATTAATAAGCACATTTCACTTTTAATTACTTGAAATATGCATTTTTGATCTTTTTATTCGTGAATATTCACAAATTTTCAGAATAATTAACTTTTCACTATTTAATTACTCATGTGTTATAAAACTTGTATATTTACTACATCTTTGGGGTTGTATTCTTCTAAAAACAATAGAAATATAACATATTTCCTATATAAAAGGACCATAAATAAATATTTTAATTAAATGATGGCTAAATATGTTGAATCTTATATAACAAGAACCAAAAACAGAATTTTCCAATTATTAAGAGATCAAAAGTACTATTTTCCTTAGAAACGTTACCCATATATATGTGTGCGTTGAATCATTTCCTCCCTCCCCACCGTGTTTGAAGAACAAAAATAATCTACCTCTTTATCAATAAAGTCAAAGTCAATGTATCACATTCAGACTTTATGAACACAACAAGCATTCTTAGCAGCCACAAACACACCACCTTACTGTATTAACAACTTCACGAGAGATTTAAACCTAATACTCTTTTTTTTTTTTTCCTTTCTGGATTGTCGCCATGTGTACGGTACTCACTTTAGGACTCAACTAATCTAGCTCCATTTTGGCCATAAGAATTATTCACTTTATTCCGGAACTTTTTTTCACTTTTTTCCGGAATCAGCGTTTGGCCATGAGAATTCCGAATACAACTTGAAGTTGTATTTCGGAATACCAAAAACTTAAAAGACTTATTTTAAAAAAAAAAAATCACTTTTTTCACTTGTTTACAACTACATTTCACCAAAAACTATAATTGCAAAAACTATGGCCAAACACAACTCCAACTCCAACTCCAACTCCAAAATTAAAAAAAAAAAAAAAAGTGATTTTTTTTTTGGTATCTATGGACAAACAGGGCCCTAGATTAGTGTCGGAAAATCCTACCATATATACTGTATATGAGGGTGAAAAGGGTCTATATCAAAGATAAAGTAACTTTATGCCAAGGCTCGAATTCAAAGACCTCTGGTTAAGGACGGAGGAGTACCAGTGCTCCACCTCACTATGGTGTAAACCTAATACTCATTTTCTCGTTTGAATTTTCACCCTTTGTTTGGTACCCATTTTAGGGCCCAAAATCCAAATTTATGTATTGAAATCCTACTATGAAAGGGTAAAACACTCTCTATCAAAGGCAACTTTATTCCTACGACTCAAATCTGAAATATCTAATTAAGGACCATAGGGTACCACTCCACCGCATCTTTGGTGGTAAACCTAATACTAGGTTGTTTATTTTTTTATTTTATTTTTTTAAAGATTCTCACCCTCAGTTTGGTACCCGTTATTAACGCCCAACTAATAATCCAAATTTGTGTTGTAAAATTCTACTACTGGAATGGATCGGTCCCAACCTGGCCATTAAAGGTGAGCTCTGTCGGTCCCGATTTTTAGTCGGGTTTAATTTACGGGTGTCAATGGTTCAGGTCGTTCGGTTATTCTTAGAAATTAGTACTATACCAATAATTCGGTTACTCTATGGTGTATAACCAAAATTAGACTTTTCAAAACCGTCCCAGTCGTGTCGGTATCGATACGGTTTGGTAAATTTTTTTATTTTTGAAACGTCATCTAACGGCTATCGCAACCGATAAAATTTGATAGAATTAAATACCCAAAATTTACAATAACATATAATGAAAATATTTTTTCCTTTATAATATGCTACAATGGCAATTAACCGAAGCAATATACTCATTATGTTTACCATAATCACATGATGCACCACTCTTATTATAAAGAGGCGGCAAATTTATACATTGATTTAAATTGGTGCCTATAATTGATTTCATTGAACCATTACGACTGTGTACCTTCGCATACTTTGTAACGTGGATAGTCTCTTTTAGCTGTACATGATCATTATTCTATCAAAGAAGTGTTTTACTATTTATAAATGACCAAAGGTTGAGTACTTCAGTTGTTGAGATAATCATGAAGAACAAAGCAGTGTTGAGTATTTGAGTCGTTGTAGTAGCAGCAATAGGTGTTAGATTTGGTATGGTACTCCTTTTTTTTAAAAAAAAAAAAACTCCAAGGCCCTAGTACCAAGGTTCAAGACAATTTTTTTAGTACTTACTATTTTAAATTTTACATACAACAACTATACACACACGTATTCGGTTAGGTTCGGGAATTTTTTGAAATTTTTTATAAAATAAAAAAACTAACCTAATTTTTGGTTCGATTATAGTTTCATACCATAACCTACGGTTTCAATGGGAAAAAAAAAACCTAAAAATCAGTTTGGTTAGTTTTTGAAATTATATTGACACCCCTAGTTGAATTGTCCTTAATGGGCTTGGTTGGGAGCCGGTCTCTTTACAATTTTTTGCGCGGATTTCCCTTTAAAGTCACTGATCTTTAATTTTTGCCCCTCAAATTGTTGGTATTTGATTTTTGCCCTTTAATTAAAAAGGTGGCCGGAAATACCCTGAAGTTCTGAGTTCGAACCCCCGCTAATCAAAAAAATAATAATTTCGCAAGGTAAGGCTTTGCAAAAAGTTTGTATTATGCGGCAGACTTTACCTTAAGGCCTAACTAAAAGTCTGCCTTATAAGGCAAAGTTTGCCGTATCCGGCAGACTTTTAGTTATGCCTTAAGGCAAAGTCTGCCGCATAAGACAGACTTTTCCTTAATAGTTATGTCTTAAGGCAAAGTCTGCTGCATAAGGCAGTCTTTCGCGAAGCCTTGGCTTGCGATTATTTTTTTATTTTTATGACTAAGTCGGAGTTCGAACCTAGAACATCGGGATATTTTAGGCGAAAGGCAAAAATTAAAGACTAGCAATTTGAGGGGCAAAAATTAATGACCACCCCAAAAGAAGGGCAATCGTGCAAATTGCCCGTCTTTTTAAGAGAAGAAATGTTTGATACAATCCACCCAGTTGATGATTTTTCTATGATTTATTTTTGGTTATCAATCAATATTTATTAAATAAAGCAATTTGAAATTACTTTTTATATGACACAATTGTAGAAATGCTTTTTACACCAATAACGTACGTAAAATTAGAATTATTGATACAAATCATTTTTTAGTGAGAGTTACCATCAAAGTTTACACTCTGATGGTACCAATAAGAGTCTTTCACATAATAAGTCTGCATTTAATGATCCAAATAAAAAATTGAAATAAATAAATAAAATTGTATGAAAGATATCTTTAAATAGAACTATTTGATATATAACTAAAGCTAAACAAAGAAGAGTGAATTTGATAATCATTTACGCGTGGTGCATGCGTTCACAAAGTTAATTTTGCTGGTCAATGTTCCCCTCAAAGTTCAAAACCTTTTGAATTGGTCCTTGTATTCATAGGCGTAGTTAAAATTTGATGAATTTAATTTCTAATGTTCTTATTGATCAATTCATTACATTTAAAAGCTATGAATTTAAGATTTAGATGTAATTATGTTGTTGTCTTTATCATTAATTTGTTATATTTCCTAGTTAAGCCTCTACATTACCACATATCAGCTTTTGTGTGATCGAATATTTTTAAATTGATTTAAATTATATATATGTAAAATAATAATTTTTATATAATTTTTACTCTAGTTTAATCTGTTACAATAGATTATTTATCATTTATTCTAGGTTACCAATTAATTTTATTAAATAAATTATATGTTATTATCCCTTAAATAACCGAATTGTATAAATCTTTTCTATACCGATACATAAAAAAGATAAAAAAGTGAATTTTCTAAATACCTAATCTTAGAAAGAAAACTCATCAGCTGAGTGATAAACAAATGATTGTGCCATAGCTTTTAATATATTTAAAAACTTATGTAGTGATTTTTTTCTATTTGAATTATAAAAACTATATGTGTTCTCAATTCTTTTCCATTCTCGCTCTCGTTACGGACTTTTCAGCTTTTATTTTTGTCTTTCTAATTGGTGGAGCCATGCAAATTATATCTTTGTCTGAATGGAGTGCATGTTTACTGTTGTTTTAACTGATTCATGTTGTGGCACGCCGATAATTATCATTGTTCATAGACTTACATCCAATCAAATTTAAAAAATGAAAGTCATTAAAAAGCATATATAGCTAGTAGCTAATTGTGTCATCATTAGACTATAAACCTTTTCAGCACTAGCAATTTCAGCTCAATTATTCATTGAGAAATCCAGGAAGGAATTATCTTTCTTTAATTAATTTCTAATAACACTATATTAGTAATATTATTATTATTATTATCCAGATTTGTCATTAGTGGCGGAGATCACTAGACTTAATACTTGACCCTTATTCAACAAGAGCAAAATATTATCCATTTTCGTAACGACAAGGATATATTTGATCTCAATTATTAATAGAGATAAATTTGAACCATTTTGCATTGTCAACTTTTGCCCTTTGTAAATTTCAACTCCTCCATAGGCACGTAATGGAAAGATTAGAAGAACCATCTTAGAGAGGTTTGTACACTAAATTTTGAAGTTAGGTATCATTAGCAAGCTATAATTGTTATTCACTTACATTAACCAGTGACAGATATGGAATTAAGTAAAGAAAAAAGAAAAGCAAAGCAAACAAAAAAAGAAGGAGAAATTACACGCTTTACCCTTAAAATGGGCTGTTCTTTAATTTTTATCATTCAAAATCGAATTATGCCTAGTGAAACATAATTTCTTTATAAGAGTGGGGCATAACTTGCAAATATTTTGATGTGAAAAAAATAAATATATGCCCAGCGAAAAAATTGTTTGTTATGAGGGGCAAGTGAGCTTGCTTGTCATCATTACTGAGCAATGATCAGCCATCATAATGGCAAATAAATGCATACCTTGTAATTAGATCAAGCAAGAACTTTTGGATCGGTATCGTCTATAATGCATCACAATTATGGGATTTCAGTACTTGATTTGTCCCTGCAGTAGTGGTGGACGTTAGACTTAATACTCTCTCCAGTTCAAAAAAAGTGTCTACTTAGTTATTTGTACATCCTTTAGGAAAATGCCAACTCCTATAAAACAGTAGGTAATTTGACTAAAATATTCTTAATTAAATAGGTATTGAGATTTGGTCACTTAGCATTTAATAGGCAAATCTGGAATTATTAAATTAATACTTTCTTGATTTGGTAAGTGAACACTCTTTTTGAACCAACAAAAAAAGGCTAAGTGGACACTCTTTTTGAACCGGATAAAGTAGTTGACCTTTAGTCACTAAGGGTAAATATAACCATTTTCGTAACAACAAGGATATATTTGATCTCAATTATTAATAGAGGGTATATTTGAACCATTTTAGATTGTTCAGTCAAATTTGGACTTTACCCTTTCTAAATTACAACTCCCCGTAGGCACGTAATGGAATATTAGAAGAACTATTTTAGAGAGGTTTGTACACTCAAATTTGAATTTAGGTATCATTAACAAACAATAATTGTGATTCACTTATATTAACCAGTGAGAGAAATTGAATTTGTTTTAAGAAAATTCAATAAAAAAGGAGAAAAACAGATCTGGCAAAGGGGTTGGAAAGCCCAATACAAGAGAACGACAGAGATTGGGTGGATGTTAGTGGGCTGGGTTCTTCACCGCAAAATGTGAAGGCCCAAATTGGTGCCTCTTGAAATAAGTACTTTTCTTTTTGCACGGATTACCTTCATTTGGGGTCGTCTTTAATTTTTGCCCTTCAAATTAGTGGTCTTTAAGTTTTGGCCTTCGTCTAATACTTCGAGATTATGAGTTCGACTATCAACTCAGTTAAAAAAATAAATAAATTCGCAAGACAGAATTTCGCAAGGCAGAATTCTGCACTTAAGGCAGAAATTTACAAATTCTGCCAGAATTTGACCCTTAAGGCAGAATTTCTCTGCATGAAGGGCAAAAGTTAAGGACCACCATTTTGAGGGACAAAAATTAAAGACCACCCCAGCGAAGGACAATTTTGCAAATTGCCCCATTTTTTTGCGCGTATTTTCCTTCTTTTGGGGTGGTCTTTAATTTTTGACCCTCAAATTGGTGGACTTTAATTTTCGGCCTCGCCTAATACCCCGAGATTTTGGGTTCGAATCCCAGCTCAGTACAAAAAAAAAATCGCAATGCAGAATGCTGCCTTCAAAACTCTACCTTTAAGGTAGAGCTTGCTAAGGCATAGTTTTCCTGTAAAGCTCTACCTTAAGGCATAGTTTGCAGCAAACTCTGCCCCATCAGGCATAATTTGCCTGCAAACTATGCCCGATGGGGCAGAGTTTGTAGTCAACCTCTGCCTAGCGATTTTTTTTTAAAATTTTCGCCTGAGCAAGGGGTTCGAATCCGGAACCCTGAGGTTTTAGACAAAGGACAAAATTTAAATATTTTCATTTTGATGGAAAAAAAAATTAAAGACCACCCCAAAATAGAGGCATTACTGCGAATTGCCCAAATAAGTATACGGGTATCTGACTTTGACATTTATCAAAATTAACTTTAGACACCATATTTGAAGATCAGTCATTTTTTACTAAGCATCAACCATATGTAGGAGTGTTCATGGTCCGATTTGACTCGATTTTTGGTTAAAACCAAACCAATTAAGTCGTTTTTTTTTTTTAATATTGAAACCAAACCAAATCATTATAGTATAAATTCTATTGGTTTCGCTTTCGTCGGTTTTATCGATTTGGTTCGGGTTTTGCAATTTTGTAGATTTTAAGGTCGTATTTTATAATGCAATGAAATTGATACAAGTAAGGTACACAAGGACAAAACAAGTGAAGCTAATTCGACACAAAAGAAGTAGTCATTCACTACCTGGTGCACTCAATTAGAAACTGAAGAAATTTTGTAACAAGATCAAGATTTAATAACCTGTTCTTTAACATGAGAACTGTTGCTTCTTGTGGATCAAAATTTGCACCTTATTTAGTGATATGCAAATCAGCAGAAAAGAAAAGAAGCCGGTGCGCATTAGCCATACAAGAACACCACTAGGAATCAAATGGTCTAATGGATCTCAAAATCAAAAGAAAATCTTGCAGTTCACACATATTGGCCAAATTTTACTTTCTAGTTATTTGAATTAGTATTGGATTTCTAAACATATTACATATTTTAAATACATATACGTTTATAGGTTTGGTTCGATTTGGCTATTTTTTTTTTGTTAACACCAAACCAAACCAAATGTTATCGGGTTTTGAAAATTAAACCAAATCAAACCAAACTGAGCCGGTTTTTGGTTTATTAAGCCGGTTTGACTCAGTTTATCAGTTCGGATCGTTTTTTCGATCTCATTTGAACACCCCTAACCATATGTGGTTGAAGTCCCGTTATTTTTGCCTCACCTTTATATATGACTAAAGTTCAGGCAAAAATTGCTGAAGTACAACTATTTTTACCTGAACTTTAGTAAACTTCAGACATAAATACACGGACTTCACTCATATGTAACTCCAGTCATATATATAGCTAAAGTCAGACATCCAATTTTCCCTTACCATTAATTCGACAACTTTAGACAAGAATGTTGGAAATCTTTGCAACTTCGCGAATGTCTGAAATTAGTTTTGAAATGGATAACATTGCAAAATCGTATACTACGGCTAGGGTGTCAATGATTCGATTCGGCCGGTTTTTTGCAAAAAAATATACCATACCAATTTTTTGGTTACTCTACTATATATAAACAAAATTATATTTTTAAAACACTCCCAATCTTTTCGTTTTTTCTCCGGTATCTTTACGGTTCGGTTAAGTTTCAGTATTTTTGTAAAGATCAATTAATACAATTTAAAAAATAGAAGTAAAGAATTAAAAGTGATGGGAGAAACAAACTTAAAATGCACTAACATTATTGATGAACCTCACAAACGGAACGACATACGTCTAACCTATAAGGAACACACTACGCTATAAAATAAATACTAGAAAGATAGGCATGCAGCAAGCCAACGATTGTATCAAGACATATAATTGGTGTTTAAAGAATGTTTTTATTATAAAACTTATTGAAAGCTAAAACTATATAAATTAATTTTCATATAAGTTCCAGTGCAGTGGGAAATGGTAATTGTATTAAACTTTTAGTTTAATGATTTTGCAATATGAAATTATATGTACATGCTGTCGTTGCTAATTGGAATAAGAACTTTAAAAATTTAGATAAAATATAGAGGGAACAAAAAGAAGAGGGAAAAAACCAAACCTTTCCCTTCTTCTAGAGTAACTGATGATATTGTCATGTAGTAGTGTTTGAGACTTTATGTATTTTATTTCAATAGGGTAGAGTAGATTTAAGTTTTAATTATAACCCTCTCTATTTAAATTCATCCCAAGGCAAGGTATAAAGGTTAAAATATGTAATGCTACGTATTATAAATTTTGATATATAAAATATATGTTCTACATGTATATTTATTCGGTTCGATTCGGTATTTTTTATAAAAAAAAATAACCCGCTATAATTATTCGGTACGATTATAAATTTATATTGAAATTTTCCTTTTCATTAAAAAGAACCTAAAAATCGATTTGATACGATATGATACAGTTCGATCGGTTCAATTGGTTTTTGAAAAACTATTGACACCCCTAACTACGGCTATGATTTAAAATGAAGACTCTAAAATCAGTTATACGAGCACTTCGCCCTGAAATAGGTAACATTTAGTATATTAACATAGTGATTATCATTATGGTATTTTATCGTTGGTGTGCTGATAAATTAGTGAATCGATATGGATATGAGTAGTTGAAAATGAGTTTACAAAAATAATAATCCACCCTCTCATATTTAGTACGAACTAAAAACGAGTTGAGTTATGAATAACATGAATATCCATATTATTGAAACCCACTTGTGAACCATAGCCTAGGGGTGTACAAAGGAAATCGACAAATTGCACCAAACCGATAATCCGAATCAAGCCGAGAAACAACCCGATTAGTGGTTTGGTTTTTAAAAAGAAAAACCCGAACACTACTAGTTTGGTTTGGTTTTAACTACAAAAAGTCAAACTGAATTAAGCCAACCCGACATTACATTTATAAAATTTCAAAAATATTTTATACATAAAAATATTTATTTATAATGTAATTTATAAATGTTTCTTAAACTTTTTCATATTTTTTTTTTTTTTTTATCTTTTAACATATTATTTCAAGCTTGGAATTACAAGAATGATCCAATAAATTTTATAACCCATAGCTATTAATAACTCAAGTAAAACTCAACAAAAATCAAATCAATATTAATGATAACAAAAGAAATTCAATTCTAACACTAGGAACGACAATAATGTTGGATATCTATTTTTTAGTTTTATATTGGTTTAGAAAGTGGAAACACATAACTTAAGTTTATTGTTTTCTTTACTATCTAGTCATGTAATTAATGTTCACTAGCCGTACTTATTTTAGCATGACATAATACTTTTAGATTATGATCATTTTCTATGTGCCTTATAAATTAGTCGTATTTATTATAGCATGACTTAGTACTTTTAGATTATGATCATTTTATTTTATGCAATTTCATTACTTTTTTTGGTTGAATATTTTAGTACAATATCATCTCTCATCTCACATTTTGTGGTAATTTCTTAATAAATATCTTAATTAGATAGTCGTATCTTACTAGAACTAAAGAAATATTTGAAGTACAAGTTATATATTGTGTATGAAGACTTTACCTGAGAAAAACCCGAAAAAATTGAGAAAACCCGAGGTTGAAAACCCGAATTTTATTGGTTTGGTTTAGTTTAGTTTATAGATTTAAAAACCCAATGCAATTGGTTTGGTTTGGTCTTTCAAAAATCAGAACCAACTCGATTCATGCACACCGTAGCCTAAGGGTGTCAACCGGTTAAACTGTAACCGGTTTAACCGGTAACCGGAACCGGTTAAACCGGAACCGGTTAAACCGGAACCGGAACCGGAACCGGTTATACCGGTTAACCGGTTCCGGTTAACCGGATATTAATTTACCGGTCCGGTTCCAATTTTTTTTTAACCGGAACCGGTTCCAAATTTTTTTTAACCGGAACCGGTTAAACCGGTTAAACCGGAACCGGACCGGTTAAACCGGTTAAACCGGTTAAAATTAAAAAAAAAAATAGTATATATATTAAGTATATATTGTATATATAGTAGATATGTATATATATATATATATATTAAGTTATGCATATATTTAGTATATATATTAAGTTATACATATATATAGTATATATATTAAGTATATATTGTATATATAGTATATATATTAAGTATATATTGTATATATAGTAGATATGTATATATAGTATATATATTAAGTTATACATATATATAGTATATATATTAAGTTATATATATATATAGTATATATATTAAGTATATATTGTATATATAGTAGATATGTATATATAGTATATATATTAAGTTATACCTATATATATATATATTAAGCTATACCTATATATAGTATATAGTACATATATATAGTATATATATTAAGTTATGCATATATTTAGTATATATATTAAGTATATATTGTATATATAGTAGATATGTATATATAGTATATATATTAAGTTATATATATATATATATATATATATATATATATATATATATATATATATATATATATATATATATATATATTAAGCTATACCTATATATAGTATATAGTACATATATATAGTATATATATTAAGTTATACATATATATAAGTATATAGAGTATATAGTACATATATATTAAGTATATATAGTATATATATTAAGTTATACATATATATAAGTATATATACATATATATAGTATATATATTAAGTTATACATATATTTAGTATATATATTAAGTTATACATATATATAGTATATATAATAAGTTATACATATATTTAGTATATATACATATATATAGTATATATAATAAGTTATACATATATATATAAGTATATATAGTATATAGTACATATATATAAGTATGTATAGTATATATATTAAGTTATACATATATATAAGTATATATAGTATATAGTACATATTTATATATAAGTATATGTAAGTTATACATATATATGTATACGAAAAGCACTATTCTGTATTGCTGACTTACTGTTAGGCTGTTAGTCAGTAAATATTTAAACTTTAATTATAAAGTTGTATAACATATGAAAATATAGCTACAATATACAAATAAATACTATAATATATATATATAATACAAAAAACAAAAAAAAAATAGATTTTAATCACTCCAAACCGGACCGGTTCCGGTTTGAGGTTTAAAACCGGTAAACCGGAACCGGTTAAACCGGAACCGGTTAAACCGGAACCGGTTAGGCGGTTCCGGTTTTGGAACCGGAACCGGCCGGTTTTCTAACCGGTTCCATAACCGGTTCCGGTTCCAACCGGTTGCCACCACTACCGTAGCCTATCCATTTCTAGAGAGGGTTATATGGATTGATTCATATTTGATTCGGATTTAATAAATTCCTTATCACAACTATTTAAAATTGGACGAGTTAGACGGATACTTGAAAATTTTATTCATTTTACAAACACTAGCTGCCACAATATATGCTCATCACAATAACAAAAAAGATTAAACGACACCAAATTGAGCATGATGAAATGAAAGTTCGTATAAATATATTATGTCGTCGTTATTTAGAGTTAGAGCAGTTAGAGAAGTTGTTGTCAGTCACCCAAATTGGGGACCATGAATTATTGAGTATTTTTTTTCTTTTTCTTTTTACATTAATGTCACCTCACAAAGGCCAGAGACTAGTATTTTCTGTAATTAATTAATTAATTATGGTATTATTGGCTTTGATCCCAACTCTCTGAGCTACTCAAGACTTTTGAGTCTTTGGTTTAACCTAAAAAGCGCCTCGATAACAATTAAATTCTCAATTCACATTATATAATTTCTATTATTTTTTCTCGTTCTGATGTGAGATTTATAGTGAATCTCCCTTTCGAGTTCAATAACGCAGCTTATTTAAAAGTACAGTATTTCTGACTTAATCCGTACAAGTTTAAACAATTCATTATTAAAGAAATCAAACAAAATATACGGAAGGAGATTTTTGCTTACTATTTTACTCTTGTATTGCCCTACAAGTATACATTATTGTAAATTTATTGTCATGTCAAGTTCTTTCGAGATATAATATGTAGAATTCTAGAAAGTGGACCAAAAGCTAAGCTTAAAAAAAAATTATTTTTAGTAAAATAAAAATAATTGAGAAAAAGAAACTGTTTCTCGATAAACATTTGTCAATTATTTATTATTATACGTTTAAATTATTCTTATCATAAAATAATTCATATTTGTTAAAATTAGTCTTTTTTAATCAGTTCAGAACTAGACATAAATTAACGTAATTAGAAGAAGGAACAAATAATCTTGCGATAATCAACTCCTTTTTAGTGTAAATAATTTTAGGGACTATATCCAATCATTTTTAAGATATAGCAGCATTTTATTTACGGAATGCATTAATTATTATTATCAACTTTATATTCAAATACGTAACCACTTATTCATAACATCAGTTTATCACCTCAAATCCAAAATATATATGGCTGAAAGATACCACAATCAGATTCTTAGCATGTTTCCCTGAAATCCCTTTGTCTGTTTGTTTCTTTAATTTAAAATCATTTTCAGCTAGTCATCTATTGGTTCATGTATGCTCCTACTCGTCATATATTTACAACTAGAGGTTAATTAATATACACTGATAATATATAGTACATATTTTTACGCTAATTAGTTAAATGTTAATTACAAGTAACTTTTTATAGTAAAACGTGGATTTTAATAAGGGAAAATTTCAATAATGTACAATCTAGCATACAAAATTACATTTGGGTAGCCATATTTTTAAATTACACCCCGCATAGCCATTTTTTCACAATGTACTACATTATACAATAATAGACAACTTGATACATCTGGAGTAGACAATGTATCAACCTTGTATAAAAGTGTATAATAATGTATAGAGTGTATAATAATGTATAAGAGGTGTTTATATTCAAGAATATTCAATTGTATACAACAATATACAACATTTTTTCAATTGTAGTGAGGGTACAATTATACAACAGGCTTTTGAAGTAAGGGGTACAAATTCAGCCATTTCGGGTAATTTATAAACATGGGCCATTTCGGTTAATTATTTTTCCTAAATAGTCATAGAGGGTTATTTTCCCTTTTCATAACTTGCAGAACACAGTAAGCAACATGTTACACAATATGTAAAATTATGCTGATAGTGCAACAATTTCCTACACTGTTGTCGTATATATATTCTAAGAATTTAACTTTAATACAATAATATAATAGTGTAAAAAAATTATTTACAATGTCATGTAACCTGAAAGATAACTACAGATGATTTGTTCATAAGGCTGTGGGATTCAGTTAACTTGGAAACTAAGGCATATTATATGCTACAACAACTTAAAAAGCACTGCTAGAGCACAAAAATCTTTTTACATCGGTACCCACAGACGTGGTCTATAACCACGACGTCTCAAGTTTAAATCTCAGCGGAGACAAAAAATATAAATGATTTCTTCCTATCTGCTTAACCTTAAGACAAATTTACCTTATACTTGTGTTGGTAGAAAATAGACGGTACCTCATAATAAAATAGTCGAGGTGCGTGCAAGATAGCTTAATTGAGTAATACATTATTAAAAAAAAAAAAAAACTTTTACACAACCATTATATAAGTCGCATCATTAAATTAAATCCTATTTAATTTGCTACTACTATAAAAAGAACAAGTCTTCTAGCTTTCCCCTCAACAACGCATTCAACTCTATCATCCAATATCAGTGCCAAAAATCTGAAAATGGACATATCATCAAAAGATCAAAGCAAGAATATTATGTCGAAAGAAGAAGAAGAAGAAGATATCCTAAATGTTATGCAATTGCCAATTGGTTTAGCCCTTAACATGGTCTTGAAAGTCACTATGGAACTTGGTATTTTTGATCTTTTGTCACCAAATGCACAATTATCCTCTTCTCAAATTGCCTCCAAAATTCCAACAAAGAACCCTCAAGCCGCACTTATGATTGAAAAGATTTTGAGTTTTCTTGCTAGCCAATCTTTGTTAAGATTTACTCTTTGCAAAGAGGATGAAAATGGACTTAAAAAAAGTCCATTGTATAGTTTGACACCTTTGAGTAGAAAACTTGTCTCTAATGAAGATGGTGTGTCACTTGCTCCCACATTTCTCTTATTGAACGACCAAGCCATGGTTAATTCTTGGTATTAACTGGAATTCTCTTCTAATACATTTTAATGAATTTAATTTATATATACTGATAACGTAAAGAATTTTTATATAATCAATGTCTTTTAACATGTTGAAGCAAAATAACATGTATTATTCTTTAGCGGAATTAAACTAAATATACACTGGCACTCTGACAGTTTAAAGATTTAATTTTTTACACTATTGATCTGATTTTACCTGTGATAGCGGGTCATTTAGCTAGCATTTTTACCAAATTACCAATTAATGGTTGTCATAAAAAATTACTCGTAATTACCTAATGGTGACCTAACAGTATAAATATTTTTTATACCATCACTGCAGAAGAAATTTAAAATCTTTTCCAGATTACTAATCCTACATTTGATAAATGAAACTATTTTCTAGTTTATTAATCCCACTTTTTATGGATGATGTGTAATTTTCCTTCAGTGACATGATAAATGGAGTTCTTTCACATTATTAGTGTATAAAAATCAAACTATATTACAGTTAGACTTCTCTATAACGATTACCATTTTAATAACACTTACTGTAACAATCAAGTTTTCTTTGGATTTGACTTTCATATTATGTTATATCGTATGTTCTCTACAACAAACAACATCTCACTATAGCATTCAAAAACTACCTGGACAGATGACGCTGTTATATAGAGGTTTGATTCATGTATTTTCTTTATGATCTTGTTCAATAAAGCTAATGGAAAATCTTTCACTTCGTAAGGTTTCACTTGAAGGATGCAATTCTTGAAGGAGAAATACCATTCAATAAAGCCCATGGAATGGGTGTATTTGAATATCATGGAAAAGATAGTAGATATGCAGATATTACTAACAGATCTACACAAAACATAAACAAGACAACCATAAGTACAATTCTTGAGTCCTACAATGGATTTAAGGATGTAAAACAATTGGTAGATGTTGGAGGTGCTCTTGGTTTAACAATGGCTTCTATCGTTTTCAAGTACCCTCATATTAGGGGAGTTAATTTTGACTTGCCCCATGTCATCAAGGACGCTCCTGCTTATCCAGGTAGAATTCAAGTTATAGATGCCGACTGTATAAGTTTTTTTTTATTTTTTTATATATATATATATATATATAACATCAATGTTATTTGTTTCCTACTTAGTGAATGCTACTTGTATTGGGGTCCCGACTATTTCGAATTCACGTGGCGTAAAGTTCATTTAAAGGGAAAGAACTCTCAAACAAATTTTTTTCTATACATAAGATTCGAACCCTAAACGTTTGGCTAAGGATGGAGATCTTATTCATCCACCACAACCCTTATTGATAATTTGATATATAATATCAATGTTATTACTTGTGATTGCAGATTAGTTACCATATTCATTCGATTATCAATAGGTACTTATAATAGAGATGTTATTTTTCCTTCTTGTTAGGGGTTGAACATGTTTCAGGAGATATGTTTCAAAGTGTCCCACAAGGAGATGTGATCTTCATGAAAGTTAGTACTTTCTTCTTTTCAATTCAGATGATACTCTTTTATTTTTAGTCTGTCCCCGAAGAACAATATTGTATTTTTGTATATGTAAACAATTTAAAGCTAAACTTCATGTTTTACCCTTAATGATGCCAACATCTATAATTTATTTTACACCACAAATTTCAAAATTCTTTTTCTTTTCTTAAACTCTGTCCCGGTAAAAATAACATCACATAAATTAGAATGAAGAGAGTATCTATTTATGCTGTGTTTTGTTAATGAATTGAAAATGAGTGTTAAAATATATACAACTAGCAGTGCAAAACTATTTTTGCACTATCAAATTATTTAAAGATACAACTAAATATAATTTGTTCATGATAAGTGAAACTAACAACCCAATTAGGATAAGATATGTAAACCTCCTAAAACATGTTATATGACATATACCAAAAGTGTGAAATAATTTATACCATGAGTGTGTATAAGTTAAAATCCTTCCAGGTTACTATATCAAGTTTGATATGATTGAGTTATTTATTACTGTAGGTCAACTTATTCTGATAGTTTAAAAAATCTTTACATTATCGTGTACATAACATAAACTCATCGGAAAACACTACTAAAAAAAAGTAGGAATTAACGACGGATAAAAATTTATGTAGCTAAACAAACAAATTCGTTGCTAATCCTATTTAGCGATAAATCATTAAAAAAAAGATTGTCACCTACAAGCTATTTAGCGATAATGTTTACAGCTGATTCTTCTGGATCACTCTATTGACACATTTAAATATAATGCAGCATGTGCTCCATGATTGGGATGATGATGATTGTGTAAAGATACTGAAGAATTGTTGGAAATCTATACCTAATTCTGGTAAGGTGGTGCTAGTTGAACATATAAAGCCAGAGTATCCAGAAACTGATGATCTCATTTCCAAGAATGCATTTTTCCTTGATGTGTTTATGATGATAGTTACTCCTGGAGGAAAAGAAAGAACAAAGGAAGAATTTGAAACCTTAGCCAAAAAAGCTGGATTTTCTGGTTTCAAAATCGTAAATTCTGCATTTTTAATTTGGATTATGGAATTGTATAAGCAGTAACTTTCTGATTCACTCTTGGTAAGGGTGCTTTACCCTTCAGTGTTGTCCTCGACCATGGTGAAAAATGTAAATAAATAAAGGATAAAGCAACACGTGAGAATAAATGTCTGAAATCTTGGATTACTACTTGGTGGATTAATACTGCGCAATTCAAGTTTTTCTTTTGAAATATCTAAGGCTTCAACATCCTGGTACTTGAAGATGACAAATATCCTGTTCGGCAACAATACATAAAGTTTTTTTATTCATGATTTTTACATATATGTTCCATCTAATCGCTGGGCAACCAACTAGTGTCTCAAAACAACAATATGTCAAAAAAAAAAAAAAAAACAAAAAAAAAAATAGTTCGATACTCTAAACTCTTGTTATGCGTGTAGAGTCTAGAGAAAAGTCGAACTAAACTAAATCTATGTGTACAGTTTACCTTACATTTCTGTAGGAAGTTATTATGTGAATTAAATGCTAGCTCTTTTTTGTGCAAAAGTTGCTAGTACACAAATTATTTGTTTGAGCTCTTTACTGGATGACTTTATATGGTTAACAATATGTCCATTTTCCTTAACATACAGAATAGTTGAGTAATTTAATTTTACTTGTGGTTCCACTCATCAAGAAATCAACAATTCCTATACTTGATTTTCACTCCTTCACCAACTCATGATCAGAAGAGAATTCAGAATCTAAAGTCAGTGAGTTTTAAATTAATGTGATCTTATATGTTATTTTTTTAAAATTTAACGTATATCCATTGATAGTATGAGAAAAAGGATTAGTCAAAAGATTTCTACAGTAGTAACTCTTCTCAGAAGTCGGATTCGCAATCTTGAAAATAATACAGGTCACCTGCTACAACAGGAAAAGATGACCTAATAGTATAAAAGTTCTTTTTTTTTCCACCATCGATGGATATTAGTTAACCTCATAATTAAATACTTTTCTTTTTTGCGTATGTATAAATAGTTTGAACCGATAGCGATGGTTCAACAGGACCTACATAACTTGCCGCATATCTGACTCTGCTCATGATCAGGGGCGGAGTTAGTGCTTCGGTTGTGGGTTCGACCGAATCTACTAACTTTAGTCCGAACCCTATACTTATATTTTAAAATACATTGAATATGTATATACCTTTAAAGGACTAGAATCCCGATCCATAAACTTTAGATCCTAGCTCCGCCTCCGCAGTCATGATATCTCCCTGGAGGACTTGAATCCCGATAAGTCTAATATAATGGAAGAATTAATTAAGCTTGTGATCTTGCATTGTGTTTCTTGAATTTTCTCCCCATTCTATGGCCTCGGCAACTGCTTTCTGCCTTTCTACTTCATTTATTTCTTCTTCTTCTTGATCATGACTTTTTTCGTCATGCAATTGTAATTTTATAGTATTTATTGGTGACTTACCAATTAATCCCGAGTTATTGTTGGGTTCTTCACCAAGGTAACTAAGTGCAGTGACAACATCACTAATTAGTGGACGAACGGCTGGATCATCTTGTAAGCACATTGCAGCAACAGCAACTGCTTGATTGAAACTTTTCTTTGGGAAGTCATCATCAAGAATTCGATCAGCTAGTTCTATGTATCTACTTGTGTCTTTTAATACGGGTTCAGCCTGAAATAAATATAACAACAAAAGATTGAGTTTCTGTTATATGCATTGACAGTGTCAAAATAATATTATTAGCATCGTATGATGCTTTTTCCAAAAAATTGCAGAAATATTACACAATAAGGGTGGTCTTAAACTTTTGGTGCCGCTTAACAAAATCTTTAAACAAATAACCTTTGATGCCCATCAGATATAAGTATAATAACAAAAAGTTAGGACTACATTTCTATGCACCGTCGTATGTTAATATAGAGCCCGTTTGGATTGGCTTATAAGTTGGCTTATAAGCTGTTTTCAGCTTTTTTTAGTGTTTGGCTGGCCAGCTTAAAGTCATTTTATGCTTAAAATAAGCTCAAAAAAATAATTGGACCCATTTGACTTAGTTTATCTAAAGCAGCTTATAAGCTGTTTAAGTTGGACTACCCCAACTTATTTTTTTCAGCTTATAAGCTGCAAACAGCTTTAAGCTGTAAGCCAATCCAAACGGGCTCATAATTGGGTCTCTTATAAGATAATTACAGATAAATTTTTATAATAAGAACTAATCACTAACTATCAATATATTTATAAAATTAGCCCCATAGAAGAATCTCTCTCCTAAGTTCTAAACTTGGAAACATTTTAGCTATGGAGTAGAAGCATGAGTTATGAAAAAAAAAAAAATTGCTCCACTAAATGAAATATTTTAATTTTACTTTTCGTTATATTTTCGAGTCATTCGTACTCTCGTCATTGCCAAATTATTTCGTATATTCCCTTAATCAAAATAGAGCTCCATCGTGGGCCAAGTATAATGGAATGTAATCTTAAATGGCAATTCGCAGAAATGTCCCTTATTCGGGCGGTCTTTAATTTTTGTCTCTCAAATTGCTGGTCTTTAATTTTTGTCTTTCGCCTAGAATATCCTGAGGTTCTGGGTTCGAAATCCGACACGGACATAAAAATAAAAATCGCAAGACAAGACTTTTGGAATAGTCTGCCTTATGCGGCATAGGTTGACTTAAGGCATAACTAAAGTTCTGCCGGATCCGGCAGAGGTTGCCTTATAAGGCAGACTTTTAGTTATGCCGGATCTGGCATAGGTTGCCTTATAAAGTAGACTTTTAGTTATGACTTAAGGCAACCTATGCCGGATCCGGCATAACTTTAGTTATGCCTTAAGGCAACTTATGCCGTATATATATATATACACTTTTGACTGAGTGGGGTTTGAACCCAGAACCTCTGGATGTTTTCGGCCACTTTTTTAAGCGAAGGTTAAAAAATAAAGACCAGCAATTTGAGGGGCAAAAATTAAAGACCATCCCAAAAGAAGGGCAATCCGCGCAAGAAAACTGATCTTAAATCATGGTAAAAAACTAGATGAGTAAATCTGGACCTTTTGCTTAAGGTATTTTGGCATGCAGCTCGAACCCACTCAATCCATGCTGGAACTTCGTTATGGACCAGGCAAATATGAGATGATTTGCTAAACGCAATGTTTAATGATCACAAAATATCACTAAGGCCAATTAAAGATATTTCGTATAATAAGGATGTAATTTTGGACCTTATCCCTTTAAGCGATACAGACTAACGAATGCAATTTTTCTTTTATACTCTTAGTATAATTTAACTAATTATAGCAAATTATTAGTCTATTTTTTCATATTACTATACCAAATGTGCTATGAAAAGTTACATGTTACATCAGAAGACAATTTAATTTGATATTATGAAAGATCTATACACTGTTCGCACAAAACTTAAACTCCACGCATTAGCACGCCCTGGATGATTTGACATAGCAAGATTGTGAGCAAGTTGTGCAAGATCGTGAGCAAGTTGTGCAAGATCGTGAGCAAGTTGTCAAGTGTCACACGTGCGCTTTGTTTAAGAGTAAGGACGTGACATTGGGATGTCAACTGGGTGAGCTTGACTGTACTTTTGGGGGGGGGGGGGGGGGAGATGTGACCCATCCAAAATTTAGTTGGGTTAAAATGGACTAAGAAACGAGTCATAATCCAACCTAGCCCAATTCTCACTATGTTTTAATGTCCTTGTTTGTTTTTTAATAATTTGTTTATGTACCTAATAAAATATATTTTCCGCTATTATGGCTATATATGACACGTCTCAACAACTAAAAAAAGTCTTGTCCAAAAATATTTTGACAAGGTTTTTTTGTGGATCAATTTGGACTACATATCACCCAGATTTTAGATGGGCTATATTGAGCGGCTCAAAATGAGTTGAGGCCTGAGCTAATTAATAGGCGAAATGGGTTGGGTGAGCCATGTTTTCATGGACTAATTTTTGCTGCGTAGGTATCGGATCTTGTTATGATTTAATGGAGCATGTTATTGATAAAACATATAAAGCACAAAATCAAAAAAAAAAAAAAATCAAAAAACAGGAAATAAAATTAATGTTTCACTTACCCATGTAATTAAATTCTGTTCATGTCCATCCCTTGTAATATCAACTGCTCTCTTCCCAGTAATTAGCTCCAATAAAACAACACCAAAGCTATAAACATCAGATTTAACAGTTAATTGGCCAGTCCTTTGGTACTCTGGAGCACAATAACCATATGTTCCCATAACTCTAGAAGAAACATGTGTGTTATCACCAATTGGTCCAAGTTTTGCTAATCCAAAATCTGATAATTTTGCACTGTACTCTTTATCCAACAATATATTTGAGGACTTCAAGTCTCTGTATATGACGGGTGGATTGGCTTTGTCATGTAGATATTCTAGTCCTTTGGCTGCATCTAATGCTATTTTCATCCTGGTGAACCAATCTAGAGGAGGTTTGCCTGGTTGAAGATCTAAAGAAAAAATGTATTATAAATGATTAGCAAAGAGATGATATACACATTGAAGATATCGGGAAAATGGAATATTATTAATTCAGTAGATTGTGACGTAATCAGGATTTTCATTAAGGTGATTCAAAATCTAGAAAAGTAAATATACGATAAGTCAAGGGATTTCAACATCTACTATAAATACATCAAAAGTAATGTTGACCTTATTGTTTTCCGGTTAAATTGGGTTTAACAATAAAATCAGTTAGAGATTTGTTTTTTTAGGGTTTGAAGAAAAGTGAGCCGTATCCAATCCCGAGAACTCTTTGTATGAGCCTGGTCCGGAGTATCTTGGATCGTGATGCAACTTTTGACAAATAACAAGGAATAAATTAAGATTCAGATAGCTAAAAGATAAAGAGAAAATATTTGTTTCCGTATAAATTGCTAAGAGATAGAAAATGAATCGTGTTACAAAGAGTGAGAGCTAAGATATAATCAATGAGAATAAGATACATTCCTTCCTCACTACACTACCATATATACATCAAGATAAGACTTTTCAATCCCTAATCATTAGGATGATGTGACATGACTATAGGCCCACGTGCGTCTCTGCCGCAGCGTGCTGATCGAGGCTTGTGAACATGACCTGAGTTGGTGGGAGTGGAGGCCCGCTATATAGATGTCCCAGCTCTTCTGAGCTCCCAGTCATGAGGACCAGCTCGAGAGCATGTTTTGCCCAATACAGATAGTCCCCCACTTTTAGGCTCCTCTATGATTATGAGGCCGGGAAGTGGAAGAGTCTGCCTTTTTTTAAATTTTAAGTGGGAATTTCGCGAAACGTCATCACGTTCCCTATAATTAGACGCGTTGTCAGGGAAGCCTTTAATACGCCTGTTCATTCATTCGGCAGCACTGTTTCTGAGGCTTCAATTGACGGTTACAGGGGCAGGTATGCCGCGTCGCGAATCGAGGCCAATGATAATTCCTTCCTCTATTTATGTTGTCCTTTAATCCTGTTGGGATCCTTAGTGACCCTCAAAAAATATTTCCATCCCTAAATCTCTTCTTATTCTTCTAAACTTCTCTTCCTTATTTCTTTTTAGCCTCCTTTATACCAACTAAAAGAAACCATGTCTTCTTCTCATGATCAAGCCTTTGTTGCAGAGCCATTGAACAGGGCTTTTGACGCACTTTTCGATCCGGGGATTGACTCCTCCTCTCCTGATACCCAAGAGCTTGATTTGGGGTCTATCACTACAGCCAACGTCCCTTATCTTCTTAACTTTTCGAATGACTTTTGCCCTAGCCATCAACTGAGATATGTCTTGGGGATATGTTTCTCAAAATCTGAGACTTCCATCCTCCAGGTCTGCCTTGATTGCCAATGAGGTCCTAAGGTAAGAATCTTCCTGGCTTTAGAGAATGCCAGTATTGCTCACCATGCCCAGACATGTCGATGATTTATATCTACCCTTTCACTATAGGCTTCACTCTGCCAATCCATGAAGTAATCGAGGCAAATTACTGCCGTTATCACGGGTGCGTCGCCCAGGTTGCTCCCCAGATATTGAAGATAGTGCAATGTATCCAGTCTCTGGCTGATCAGGCCGGACTTTCCTTCGCGTTGAATCATCAGTTTCATCTGTACTCCCCTCGCCTGTTTGGGGAGGAGGGGGGAATGATACATTTGGCCTCTTGAGGCTTGATCACTAGCACCGAGGATGACCATGATCGGGGTTGGTATGATGGGTTCGTGATAATGCCCACGGATCTTCTACATCGTGTGTCTGTTGAGCCTTTTTCTGAACAATGGAAACCTGCCCGTATGTACTCCTGCCTCGGCTTATTCTCTTCCTTCCCCCTTTTCTCATCTCTACCTTTTTTTTATATATACATCCTGCGTTGACAAGAATCGTATCTAACCCCGGTTTTATTTTTTCTCAACGGTTTCTGTTGAACAAGATTTCATGCCTGACCTCTTCAGTTGGGTGATGGTCTTCCTACGTGTATCCCCTGCGGTTGAGAGGAATTGGAGGAATATTTCTTCTGATCGCTGCAGAGGCAAGAACCATGGCCTATAAGGCTTTATTTGATCAGGAGAGGTCTTTCCAGTAATTGACTGTCGCTCATAAGGAGCTCTAGGAGAGGGTGGCTCGGGTCGAAGCAGAAGGGGTTGTCGCCTGAGGCTGGGTGCAGGCTTTGGAGGCTTCTCGGGCTTAGGTCCGGGCTAGTCTCAACAGGTTACAACTTCACCCAGCTACTGACAATAATGTGGCCAATATCACCAAAGATTTTGCTGTCTCGAAGACCCGAGCAGATACTCTTTATGAGGTTCTCGAAGGCCATATCAAAGATATTTCCTCAGCCATGACAGACGTCGAGGAGGACGTAGTTGCGACCGAGATAGCTCTGGAAGACATTTGTGATGAGATCCCCTCCGCCTCCGATGCTTCTGATGACTCTTCAGCTGGTGAGGATGTACCTCTCCCTGCTTAATTTGTGATAATGCTTTTTATGGGCTTGTGTGCCCTTTTTTAGGATGCTAACGGCCTAGATGCTGCTTTTGCGTTTTGCTTGTTTCGGAATATTCGGGTTGGTGCCCTTTGGATGTTTCGTGTGTATAACCGGTGTTACGGGGCCGTGGGCCTCTAGGTTCGGTTATTCACCGAACGTTTCAAGCCCATGGAATGCCTTGTTTAGGAGAAGTTTGGGAGATAAGTGTAGATTCTTATTCCATCCTTGAGCTTGCGATAAGATGGTCATCTTATTCGTATATAAGATTTTTACAAAATCTTAATGAGAGCATAAATAAAGATGGGTGAGGCGCTTTTGCCACCGGCCATCGGTCCCAATCCTATCACTTTCAGGGAAGATTTGTTCCTCTATGATCTTGCTAATTTACTGGCATTCCATAACTCTTTGAAGACCCCGGCGTCGGCCAAATTATGATGTACTTTTGAGTAGTTGCCTCGTTAAAAAACATGCCGGTAAAACCCGATCGGGATAAAACTGCGGTAAAGGAAAAGAGTGTAATGCGGGGTTCTGAGCCGTGTACAACAGATGGGCTTCGAAGTTTAACCCTGCTCCGGCTGCTTCAGCTTGTGGGCTCAAGTCATCCACGACGTTTGTCTCTGTCTCCACCTCTTCGGGGAATCTGAGTGGCTTTTTTTCGCGGGACACAGAACAACAGCACCACAGTCCTGATTAAGCATTAGTTCTTGTCGAGAATCTGGTTGATGACCAACTATGAGTCACCTTTCAGTTCCATGCTTTCAGCGTCGGGCCCTAGAGCTGGTTTCATCCCCGCATTTATGGCCTCATACTCGGCCTTGTCGTTAGCTAATAGACAAATATTTGGAAACTTGCCCAGTCATGGCCTTCGACGGGGTAACCGGGGTGAGCTAGACCCCGTTCTTTTCATGCTAACGGGTTCATCCATATGCATGACCTGTTCCCTGAGAGCGGCATCGGATTCCGAATCGCTTCTTCATGGGCACGGGGCATCATGTCCAGAATGTAGTTAGCGACAAAGTCCACTAGGGCTTGCGACTTGATATCAGTCCGGGGTCGACAAGCGATATCATATGTGCATATCTCAATCGACCAATTTATTGATTCACACGAAAGCTCAAATTTGTTCAACATGTTCCTTAAAGAGGTAGTTAGTACCAAGCAAACCAGATGACATTGGACGTGCGGCCTTAGCTTTCGGGCCGCGACCACTAAAGCCAGGGCCAATTTTTCAGCTTGGCCCCGGATAGGGCTTTTTTGTTATAATAAGTAGGGAATTGCGTACCTTTCTCCTTGCGGACGGGCCCAACACTTACCGTAGTTTCTTTCGGGTGTCATCAAGAATGTCTGGTGTTTGATCCATATCCCGAACGTGATTCGGGTTGACCTCGATGCCTCTGTCAGACACGATGAATCCCAAGAATTTTCCTGAGCTTACTCCAAAGACGTATTCTTCTGGATCCAGTTTCACGTTGTAAGCACGGACAATATCGAATGTTTCCTGTAAATGTATTATGTGTTCCTCTGTTCCCAGGGACTTAACAATTATGTCATCTAAGTAAATTTCAATACTCTAGCCCATTTGATGTTGAAATATCTGATAGGTCAAATGATGAAAGACGACCCTTGCATTCTTCAAGCCAAAAGGAATGACGCGATAACAGTAGGCCCCTCTTCGTGGCAAACGAAGTATTTTCTTGGTCCGCGAGGTCTAACCGAATTTGATCGAACCTTGAGAACATATCTAGGAAGCCAAGCAGTTCGTGCCCGGCCACCGCATCGACTACCTGATCTAAGAGAGGCATAGAGTACGAACTCCTCGAGCATGCTTTATTCGAATCTTTTGAATCTAAATACATTCGAAAGACCTCAGGCTTCTTAGGGAGTACCACGACATTTGCCAACCAATCTGGATATTTTACCTCCCTGATCGCTCCTCGCTCTATGAGCCCGACTATTTCCTCTTTGGGGAATTGACTGCGTTCTGCAGACATTAGACGCCTTTTCCACTTAATCGACTGGCAGTCAGGACTTACGCTCAGCTTATGGGTGATATATTTCGGAGGGACACCTGCAATATTTGAACCCGACCATGTGAAGCTATTTATGCTATGTGTTAAAAACTTAAGTAGTTTCCCCCAGAACTCTATCTTTAGGCCTGAGCCCAGGTATAGCTGTTTCTTTGGGAGATCTGGAAGACATGCAGTAAGTTCGAGGTCTCCAGATGCGACATTCCCCCATGTCTGCCTCCTTTTTTGCCTTTTACCTGTTCCACTCCTTCTTTTACTATCCGGTCACGAGCTGGGCCCCTAGGTCAGTATTTGGTAATTGCTCTCGATTATTCTTGGCGGTCCTCGGGGTTGTGCTTTCTCAACTAGGCTCTGGCCCCTCGAGTTTCGGCTATCCCCCGAGAGGTGAGGAATTTCATACTTTGTGGAAAGTAGAGGAGACTGCCTTCATACTATGTAGCAATGTACTTGCTATCATCAAATTACAAGACACATCTTCATCCAAGACGTTAAACGAGACCTCTGCCGACCCCCCTTACACGCGCGCAACCAGCTTGATCTGACCCCATGTGGTTGCCCTTGAAAAGTTTAAACCGGTCAGGCACTTGTTCACCGGAATCACTTGCTCTATTAGTCGTATTCCTTTGAGAACCTCGAAGCTGCTCCGCATTCACAACGCTACCTGGATCGACAAGCGCGTGCCAAAAGTTAAAATTAGAAGTTCGAAGGATATTGCTAGAGCGTTGGTGCATGGTCCCCGATGCTATTTCCACCGGCTTTGCTAAACATGACGAGTTTTTCTGAATGACCCCCTTACTTTTCGGGGAGCGTGTCCAACTTAGTGTCCTTCAAGATAATGCTATAGTTATCTTCCCTAGAAGACCACTCTGATTATGTCCGAGTAGGGGTCGACTGTCAGTGCGAAGTCCTAGTCTCTCTCCCCCGAGGGTGTCCAGGTTGCTCATTTAGGAACTCTCTCAGATCCCCTTTCGCATCAGATCCGCTACCTCGTGGCGCAAGCGCCTACTGTCCATGGTCGAGTGTCTCGGAATGGCATGACACTCACACCATAGCTCCATGTTACGCCTGCTGGGATTGGACCGTGTTTCTATCGAGAACCTTGCTTTCTTCATTCTATACATCGACATGACTAACTCGTTGACCTCTGAGCTAAATTTATACGATGCTATTCTTAGTAGGTTCGATCTGTTCAACGACATCCTTTCTGGTCCTCCTTTGAATAAGAGTGGGGTCAATGCTGTATCCATATGGGATTGTTCCATGTTTCCTCGCTCCTGCCTCGTTTTGAATGGGCAGGATCCCAGGTGTCTGACTCGCCCAACCACGAGGTTCTTTTTCTGTCCCAATGATTCTCGTCAGGCCTATGTTTCGCTCAAGGTTACCCGAAAGGAGACCAGCTGGCGCTTCCCCAATCAAGGAATCCAGAAGCCTCCCCTTGCATTATGCCATTCGATGCTAGGACCACGACCAACATTATTTCCGATGGAGGGTTCTCTGCTGTGTATATATCTTTCTCCATAGGGTGAGTCTTTTCCTCTTTATGAAGTAGCGCCCCTTGGGGAGCACTTCCTTACTTTTCGTAGATCGGTTAGAATGATCTTCCCTGGTCAGGATCTCGTCGCGAACTTCCACCAGGGGTAGTGCTACCTTCTTTCTTCTTTCCTGGTTATCCAGTCCCGGGCTACTTTCACTGTAAGGCTTGCCTTAGGCAAATCCCACATCGATTGGGGAGGAGAACAAAAAGTGTTTTATAAGTGCTTGGATACCTCTCCCTTATAGACGCGTTTTAAAACCGTGAGGGGCGAAGGCCCCAAAGAGGACAATTTCTACAAGCGGTAGCTTGGGCTGTTACAGTTGGTATCACAACCGGTGCCGGGCCAGTAGTGGGGCAAACCTCAGCGAGGAAGCTGAGTCCCAAGGGGGGAGGGGTATGACTGTAAGGCTTGCCTTAGGAAAATCCCACATCGGTTTAGGCGAATCCCACATCTGTTGGGGAGGAGAACGAAGAGTGCTTTATAAGTGATTGGATACCTCTCTCTTGTAGACGCGTTTTAAAACCGTGAGGGGCGAAGGCCCCAAAGCGGACAATTTCTACAAGCGGTGGCTTGGGATATTACATTCACCGCCTGAGTTTAGCTGGTTTACAGACCGTGTGCACTGCGAATTTCTCTTTTAGGTGGAAGTGCTGCTTTTGAATGCACTGTCAATTGATTTAGGCATAATCAGGTGTGCATTGTCCCAAACAGCTCCAAACGTAATCGGGTTTCAAGGGTTTCTGCTATGAATCAGGACGACACCACATCTGTGTATCCCCACAGTCGGCGCCAAACTGTTTTCCGATGAAATAGTGTTTAACCAAAAAATTAGTTAAAGATTTATTTTTTTAGGGTTTGAAGAAAAGTGAGCCGTATCCAATCCCGAGAACTCTTTGTATGAGCTCGGTCCGGAGTAGCTTGGATTGTGATACAGTTTTTAAAAAATGACAAGGAATAAATTAAGATTCAGATAGCTAAAAAATAGAGAGAAAAATATTGTTTCCGTATAAATTGCTAAGACAGAAAATGAATTGTGCTACAAAGGGTGAAAGCTAAGATACATGCAATAAGAATAAGATCCCTTTCTTCCTCACTAAGCTACCATATATACACCAAGATAAGAATTTTCAATCCCTAATCATCAGGATAATGTGACATGACTATAGGCCCATGTGCGTCTCTACCGCAACATGCTGATCGAGGCATGCAGACATGGACCGAGTTGGTGGGAGTGGAGGCTAGCTGTATAGATGTCTTGGCCTTTTTTGAGCTCCCGGTCACGAGGGCCAGCCCGGGCACATGTTTTGCCTAATGTACTTATATATATATAGAGAGAGAGAGCATAATTTTTCGACGAAAAGTGTTCAGATGAACCCCTTCCGGTACCCTAGCTCCGACCATGTTACTACATTACTCCCAAATTTCCAATGATTGTGGAGGATAATGAATTAATTGATTCTTGTTTTTTTCATGCATTTTGAGAAAGTATTGTCTCCTCTCCATCTCCAACCCCAGGGGCGGATGGAGCATATTAGGTATGGGTTCAATTGAACCCTTAACTTCCACCGCGAAGTATAAATTTATTTGTAAGAATTTATTAGATTACAATATATAATAGACATGAACCCATGACTTTAAAAATATAATAGGTTGAATGCTAAATATCTTAAAAGGTTGAACCCATATAATTTAAATCCTGGATCCACCTCTGCCCAACCCTCTCGTTTATAACTTCACAAAAACCACTAATAAGTAGGCAAACCACTTATATTTTAAGAAAACATTTTTCGCAAAAAAATATGTCCTTTCTAACCAAACACAACCTATTTCGTTACATTTCTGAGTAGGGGTGGGCGTTCGGTTGTTCGATTCGGTTTTTTCAAAGTTCAGTTCGGTATTTCGGTTTCGATTTTTTTAAATTGGATACTGAACACCGCACCGAATTAGTTCGGTTCGGTACGGTGTTTTGAAGTTTGGTCGGTTCGATTTCGGTTTTCTAATTCGGTTTTTTGGCATTGGTTAAGCAATAGTCACCCGTTAATAATATTCAAACTTTTCCAGCATCGAAGAATACTGTGACCTTACCTATCCATCGACCAAGTTTAACACAAATAAATAGCAGCAGCAGTAGCCAACAACTGCAGCAGCAACAACGAGTGGAGTGGAGTGGAGTGGAGTGTGGACTGAGTGATTCTTCTTAATTCTTATATCTGATGACTGATATATATTATACATTGATATAAAAAAATATTATATTAAATATTCGGTTAAACCGAAAAACCAAAAAATCGAACACCGAACCGAACACCGAATTTGCTATTTAATAAAACCGGAATTGAACCGAAACACCGAAACACCAAAAAACCGAATCCATTTCGGTTCGGTTTTTCAGTTTTCGGTATTTATGCCCACCCCTATTTCTGAGTATCAATATTGGTTTTTTTTTTAAATATTTTAAATTTAACACATTTACATATTGCTTTAAATGAAAATAATGTAAGAAAGGAAAAAAGATGAGATAAATACCAAGTAGATGATCCTCCAATGATCCCAATGGCATGTATTCATAAACCAAAAGTCTTTGTTCTCCATCAGCACAATACCCTATTAAATTTACTAGATTAGAATGGTGCAGAAGACTCAACATCAACACTTCTACTAGGAATTCTTTATTTCCTTGCAATCCATTACGATCAAGTTGCTTCACTGCTACAATCTGAAAAAAAAAAAAAAAGAATAAAACAAATGGTTAGTACAATTTCAGGGTCAAATGGTTTATTTATTTATATAATACATTGAAAAAAATAACCCTATGGGCTTCTAGCCGTACTCTAGTTGGCACACAAAGGCACAAGTTTGAAATGAAGTAATTGCATGGTTTGTCCTTTCAATGGACCGGCGTTTAATTTTTTGTCCTTTTAATGGACTGGTCTTTAATATTTGTCTTTCAAAATCAAACTTGTGTCCAGCGGGAACTTACGCCTCTAGCTCTAAGCATAACTTATGAATATTATGATGTGTAACTTATGCCTCTCTAGGCATAAGTTTGGTTTTGAAGGCCAAAAATTAAAGATAAGCACAAAATAGGAACAAAAGTGCAAATAACCCTTCTCCTTATTGTTTGCGCCATATGGCCTTTTTTAAGGCAACTCTTTAATTTTTGTCCCTGTTATTTCGGTCGGCTTAATTCCACCTTTCAATGTAATTAGATGATGAATTTTTCTTTTCGAAGACAAATTTAGCTCACTTAGCTAATGGGAACATAACTTAAAGAGCAGTCTCAAAAAGGGTCATTTATGTAAACGATCCCTCCTCCAACTTAATTTTTTTACCTAGGATTTAAAAATTTAGGTCAAGCTTTTGAAAGGTTAGAGTGCTTATCTTCTAGAAAAAAAAATACTTATTTTACTGCAAGATTTTAGTTCGTAACGTGCACTTAATCCATATGGCATGTGTTGTTGCATCTTACCTGATCAGTTTTGTCAAGGCGACCCTTGTAGACACGTCCAAATCCACCTTCACCTATAAGACATTCTTGTCGAAAATTCTTCGTAGCTGTTGCAAGTTCTCTGAATGTGAAAGTTTGAGCTGCAATATTGTTGTTGCCATCTTCTTTGCTAGAAGCCTTTTGGTGTGTGGCTTCTGCAAACAAAAATGGGAAACTTGATTTATTAGGAAAATAAAAACATCAACCAAAATATGGAAGAATTGACCTAGTAGCTACCCACCCAACTGCTTGAATTAAAAATTACAGACGAGTATATAATTCATGTAAATATGTATATAACTAGTGTATAATATATGTATACTGGCTAGAAAAAACTTCAAAATATTTATGTAATAAACTTCAAAATATTTGTCTTTACATAGCGTCGACTAAAATATAATTGTTCAACAACGTGCAATGACAATTGGTGAATCATTTCGAATGGTATTTGTCAAAAACTGATGTCCCTATACGTGTATATGATTTCGAATGCTTCGATGAGAGCATATTGAACCAAAGATGGAGCTAGGATGCAAGGGGTTCATCTGAACTCTCTTTATATATAAAATCACATTTTATTCAATATGTAGTTGTTGAATTACCTTGGTTTTTTCGTGTGTTTACTTCTATACAAATTTAATTCCACTAGTAAGACATGGTTTCACCACTGTTGACCTCTATCCAATCTTCAGACTATTTCGTTGTTGTTACTATAAAAAAAAAAAAATGAGACTTACGTCGAATTTGAGCTTTCCTATTTCAACCATAACCAAATTAACAACTATTTCGTTTAATACTTCAGGTATTTGTGTCGCGTATTATGATATTGAAGGTTTATGCACATAAAGAATGCCAAGAATATAATGCTCTCCAGAAATAACATGTGCTTGGGAAACTGACGTTAGTTTTGGTCTTTTACTGATTTGCCTTAGATTGTGGTAGGCTGATAGCTACCGTAAAAATAGTTAAAAATTGTGATAGGTACTTTGAACATTAAATTTGTTCGATAATCACCTAGGCACGGGAATATAATGAATGTACTCGATCCTTCAGTTTAGATCGAATTGATTGATTGATGTCTTTGTATAACACGATCGAGAAAATCAATGCTATTAATTCTATGTCTTATATATGAAAAAACATTCTTACCAAATCGAGAATGTGGATTTGATGGTATTTGTGTTGGCGTTTGCCTTTGTGGCTTTAGCTTCGAGGACGATTGTTGCAATAGGGCCTCTTCTTGAGGATGAATCTCAGGCGATGGTTCTCTTCTCTTAGTAGTATTATGTGAACTTTTCGACGATGACTTCTTTTCATGTGATGAAAAACATGAAAAACAACTCATCTCTTTGATTAAAAAAGTATCAAACTATCAACAAGAAATTGAAAATGCCAAACCCTTCAATTGTTTTGGAAAATATGAAAAAGGAAAGAGAGGGGTCTTTGAAAGTAATACTACGCAAAGAGCCAAAGAGCCTAAATTTGTTGAATGGTGTATATAAAGAAGAGGTCATGTAGACAAAAAGAGTAACTCAATTAGATTGGGAAATGCCATAATTAGAGATGTTTATCTGGAGGCAGAGAGGAAAAGAGGGGTGAGATTTGACAGGATGTTTGTAAAAAAAGAAGTGAAAGAGAGAGTCAGCATGGGAACCAATTTGAGATAATTGAATCATCATTTTAGGATGATGGACGTGTAATCACATATTGTCTAATACTCTTGTCTTAAATAAACGGATTAAATTTATACAATATAAACTGATAATGGAAAGTCACCTTGGCATTTAGTTGATATTTATCTTTTTTCTCAAATTTGACATTTTCCCTTCATTTCTTTACATAATAATAATCTACTCAATACATCTACTCCATCATTATATATTTAATGTGCAATTAAACAGGGTAATGAAAAGTAGAAATAGAGAGAAAAAGATACACAGAGCTAGGGCTGTTCAAAACCGAACCATTACCGATAACCCAACCGCAAAATTGGCTTATTGGTAATGGGTTATGGAGTTAACGGTTGATGAACGGATTAAAATTTTATAGTTAACGGCTTATCGGTGTGGGGCACGGACTACTCAATTTCTTTATCGGGTAAACCGTTAATCCGTTAATAATTATCATATCTACATTTTTACCCATAGATATACAAAATATGTATTGTAATTTGTGACTGGAAGTTGCGATTATCGTAACTTATTCCAAGAATGTGATGCTCTAGGTCTTGCAGAACTAGAAGTTGTGATTTTGTTAGTTGTTCCAGTGTCTAAGTAGTCCACCTCTCAGCCTGATTTGGATTAAATTGTTTCCATGTCTTAGCCATCTGTTTCATTTGTCCTTATTAATTAATTGTTGTGTTCCCTTAATATTGTTTAGATAAATATGCTAATTGGTTAGTTGATAATTGCTACACCCTGGAATTTGAATCTGTTACATAAGGAATTTGAAGAACTCAAAATCACTGTGGAAGTTCGATTACATGTGAGTTTAATTCACTTTATCTTAGATTTAGCCGATACACCGCTCGATAACCGTCCGATAATTGCTAACCCGATACCGAACCAACCGATATCTTATCGGTTGGCTACCGGATTAGTACAATTAAAAGCCAATAACCGATAAGCCGAACCGTTAAGCGTAATTATCTGCCCGATCCGCCCAATAAGCAGCCCTACACAGAGCTACTAACTAAGATGAGGTAACCGTTGAATATTACTCCCTCCTCCCCAAAAAGATTTTTTTACTTTTCTTATTAGTTTGTCTAAAAAAGATTGACACATTTCTATACTCGTGAATATGTCCGCGCTACGTGCGGTTATAAATATTCTATCTTACAAAAATAAAAATTGAATACAAAAAGAATTATGTAGATAAATAAACTGAAGGTATATACATTAATGCGTATATATAGTTTAAAACATTTGTTTCTATTGGGGAAATGAAATTTTAAAATATAAATGCACAAAAAGTAGAATGAACATGCTAATAAGCACAAAACGACAGATTTTCTGAAAAGAAAAAAAATATGGAGAAAAGGAAAACAAAGGGGAATAGGAATATAACATGTGCTTGTTAACCTCGTACTTCTCTTTTCCGAAATACAAAATGGACCTAATAACCTGACATTAACAAAACAAAAGGAAAAAAAGGAAAGAAAGACAATATAAAATAATTTTGCCATCATAATGACTAAGAAGTAAGAACATTATTTAGAAACTTGTTAAAATTTCTTGAAAACTAACTTCGTGATCCATTTTTATGCCTTATGAACTTATGCAAATTTGTCTTTCTTCTATTGCCCGGTACTTGCACATTCATCATGTATGATATAGAAATTTTAAATAATTTAAAGTCTTCTTATCAACATTCGTTTTAAAAAAGCAATAAAATGAGAACATAAATTAAAGTATCATAATATATACTAGAAATAAGGCCTTGGGGCCTTTATGAAAGAACTTGAGAGCTTAAAATACATAGGTATGTGAAGAAAAAACTACAATTTTATATATATTCGTGTATGGAAGATGAATTGGTGTAGTTACATTACCTTTCTTGCACAAAATATGGGCAAAGAGAATTTTCATCTCAAATCTTTTAAAAAAAAAAATGGACAAAAAGGATGTGAATAGTTAGTTCCTTACCAGACGGACATACAATTTAAGGAGATTATTTAATTTATCACAATGTAATTCCATCATTATGATTATTGAATCTGTTACACCCTTTCTTTTGAAAGGAATAAACAATTAAACATATAATTTAATTGAAAAAATGATAAGAAAAGGCAAAAAAACAAATGAGAGAAAAAAAAAAGTCAAATCACTTTCTTGGTGTAATAGAGGTATCACTTCACATTTTTAATGCCTAACTTTATATAATATATAGATAGATACAAGTAATCAAAAATCGACTAATGTCAAAAAGTCATAGTTTCTAAGCATAATTAAGAGAATTAAAAAAAAAAAAAAAAACCTACACATTTAACGTAATTAAGATTTTTTCTAAAAACGAAACCATATTCACATCAGATAGACTTACATATCGCGTGCATCAAACACCTCATATAAGAAATTAAAGGGTCAAAGTACCTCAACTCATGCCCTATAAAGAAAAAGAAAAAAAATCTTCTTGATTAACCTATAACAATACGTTTATTCTTAAAACTTCAAAAACGATAGTTTCAATGACCGGATAATTAAACTAAGAATATAGTACACATCAACTTTTTACCTTCATTGCTGGAATATTAAGCACCTCCGGAAGCTTACTGCTTTGTGACACAATCTCTCTTTGAGTATTTCCTTCATGCATGTATAAAGTTTGTTAAAATCTTTACATTGGAAAAGAATTTGTCAAAGGAAAGAAAAAAAGAATAAAACAATCTAAAATTTGCAATAGTGTTCCACCAAAATTAAACAGTAGATATGAAACATTTTCAATCAACCCAAAAAAAGGGGATGCCCCATAATATTATCTACTTGCTCCACCAGAAGTCCTATCCCCCAACAAAAGAAGTGTCTACTTGTTCTTCTAACTCCTGGATGACGTCGAATCTTTCTTGTTGGATGAACAAATGGGAAGTGGAAGATTGTTGCTGCAAGAAGAAAGGGCTGGGCGAGAGGAGGAGATCTTAGAGCCATATTTCTACATTTATGTAGTTTTATTGCATAATAAATTATCACTAAATTATTAAATTAATGATAATGACTTTTGGGTTTTCTAAACTGAAAATAGTTAGTGCTAATTAATTCAGAGAATGTAATTAAGAAATAATTTTCAGGTTTTCTAGTAGTATATCATAATTATATAAGTAGGAAAAATTGAAAAAAAGTTCAAAATTTTGAGAAAAAAGATAAATAGCATTCTAGGCCATAGAGAGGTGCCACATCACCTTGTGTATGCCTAGCTTTATATTATATACTAGTGAATATATCCGCGCTTCGCGTGGTCATAAAAATATTAGCGAATACATGTTTTTTTTTTTTGTTTTTTTTGTATCTATCGATTTAATAAATTACAAATTATAACCTTTTCATTGGAATTTCCTTGGTTGGTTGCTCTTTCTAAAACATCCAAGTGTCAATTTTCCTTTTAGGGTAAAGGTGCAAATATATACCTCAACTTTGCGATTTAGAGCAGATATACCCCCATTAAAAAGTGGTATATATATACCCTCGCCGTTACAAATGGATACACTTTTCGCTATCAAGTTTTTTTTTTTTTTTTAAAAAAAACATTTAGCTTAATTTTTAATTAAAAAAATATCATGTGGCTTTAAAAAAAAATCTACCCTTTTTTTTTTGAGTAGACGTATTTTTCTAACACCACATGGTAAATGTTTTTTTGGGGGGTCAGGTATGCTCGTTTAAAAAAATATTTTCGTGGCTTTAAAAAAATAAGTCTGCCCATTTTTTTAAACAAACCAGACCTGACCCACCAGAAAAAAAACTATCATGTGGCTTTAGAAAAATATGTCTACAAAAAAAATGGGTAGATTTTTTTTAAAGCCACGTGGTATTTTTTTAAATAAAAAATTAACTAAATGATTTAAAAAAAAAAGGGTCAACAAAAAGGATATATTTGCACCATTTTGTAACGGCAGGGGTATATTTGCACCATTTTGTAACGATAGGAGTATATTTACACCACTTTTATAACGGAAGGTATATCTGCTCCTAATTGTAAAGTTGAGGGGTATATCTGCACATTTTCGCTTGTTTTTCATGTTACATGACAGACATAAAATCTTCAACTTCATGGCATGCTCTTGCCAGTTTTATTTGTTTATATCAATAAAATGTAACTTCATCTTGAAATGTTTTTCATAGCATGTAACTCTTTTTCAATACTTGGATCTTAATATTTGTTGCCAAGACCCTTACCGAGGGATTTGAAGTTAAGTAATTAGTTATGAAAAAATCCGCATTGTCATTTACTTACCTTGGACGACATTTGGCATTATACTAACAAACTAATTATCACGATTTATATGATTAAATTTCAAAAATTAAATAACCAAAAAATAAATGATTAATTTTATTCTTATAAATATAATCATAGTAAAGTCGTGTGTCTATCTTGTTTGTAAAATGAAGTTGGCTTTATGTTATCTCCCTTATCTTCGGGGAGGGCATGAACTGGTACTTCCATATTTATTTTTCTAATTCACAACATCAGGCTACATTGACTCCTTAATTAGTATATGCATTGAACTTTTACTTTTCTTTGGTCTACGTAAATATTGTTGGTAGACTGTAAAACTTTATCAGAAAGAATTAAACCCTAAAAATGTGCAATTTGGTGAAGTTAATGTCAAAATAAAGAGCTAGATTTTTCTTCATTAATTTAGAAACTCTTTCCTATCAAGCATGCTTCGATGTAAACAATATGAGAAATTTGATATGTAATATATGAAAGTCAACAATGACTTTTGTGACATGAGAAACATTGTATGATATCCGTAGGAAATAATGTTTTTTTTTTCACAGATTAACAATTCTAATAGAGAACGTCATGTCATCATGTATAATTGTTTATACCACTCAAGATTTGATTCATATATTAAGATTTGAAATATTTACTATATGCATGGGAATTTAAAAATTTACTCTGAAAAACTTAAAAAGTGTAAATACATATATTTTAGAGGTTACAATAATTTTTTTTTTATCCAGACCATGGAATTAACAAATCGATCAAAGAAAGGAGATGTGATGATGAGGTTGTACAACACTTTATGAAAGACTTCATAAGAAACATTAAAAGTTAAACATGAACCAACTCGTTGACATCATTTCATTTCTCACATGTAACAATTAAAAAATTACTAAATGAAAAGGAAGCACGGGAAAAATGGTAAAACAAATAACTGAAAAGAGAAGAAGAAAAAATCAATTATGTATCATGTCGATAGTCAGAGAGGATGAAAAGGAGAGAGGCAGGCTTAAAATCTGACCTCTTAAGTCTACTTGAGGAGAATTCTTGATTGCATTATATCTAAGATCGCTAGATCTTGATTGATATAGGAGAAACAACAATAATAAAATGAGTTTGCAATTAAATAATCTAGAAGGAACTCCAAGTATTATGTGAAAACATTAAAACAATTCTTTAGATGAATCACATGGCCACAAAGAATTCATACATGGGACTTCAACTTACTTAGAAGTGAGACATAATCGTTGTTATTATTGTTGTAAGAAAGAGTATAGCTAACCTTTTCATCAAAATGCTGAGTTGTATTTTCTATGATCCCATAACACTATTGTCTATTGTCTTTCTGCAAAAATCAATTCAATAGACATAATTGTCATTCATGCTTGGTTAGAGGAGGATGAAAGGGAAATGAACAAAGTAAAAATAGTAAAAAGTACTCACCAATATTAGTTAGTTTTATACTCGGAAGATTAAAAATGTAGTAAAGTACCTAAATATAGAAATGAAAAGAGAAGAGGGTTCTTTGGGTCATCATAATGATACAGTTCATTCCCAGAATAAATCGGAGATAGATCATTCTAATTCGCTTTTTAAGTGTCAAGACGCATAATACTTCAGGTCTCAGGAACATAAATAAGGCAGAAAAACTGTGCACTTGGACGTACAAATACAAGTGTATCTTTCCTAAACAACTTGTACTATAGTACTATAAAAGTTCGTTGATCTTGTGCTTGAGAATTGAGATTTGCCTGAAAAGGAACCTTAGACAATCACTTTAGAAACTTCTGGCCTCAACTGATAGAAAGCAAGAAAAGTAAAATAAACACACACAAAAAAGGAAGAGCTATTATGGCATTTTAGCTTAGCCACCGGAATTGAACCGTCTCATATTCTCACTGAAATTAATAGCAATTAGTTGGCTGACTTTCCAAGAGGAAAACATTACTTGTTGTTTAACGTTATAGAAGTACTCATTTAGGGGAAAAACGGCTTTTGGTTTTATTTGAAAACAGAATTTATTAGTAAATATGGTCTTAAATTGCTGCTACATGGGTTGAGTAGACAAAAGGTTAATTCGGCCTTAATAATAAACGGTTCCTTGGGATTAATTACAGGTGTTACGTGGGCTGAGGCTTTAGTTAATTAAGTTAGTAAAATATTTTGTGTTATAATATAGAGAAATGAAGTAAAAAAAATGTCAAAAAAAGGAGAAAAAAGATAAATATGATTGGAGGCCATAGAGAGGTGTCACATCACCTTGTCTATGCCTAGCTTTATATTATATATAGATTTAGAAACAATTTAACTTTACGAGATGATTTACAACCATACAAATATCTAAGGTGTGTATTTGATCACACATTTCAAAAGTCTTCATTTATTTCTTAAACTGCGTGTCAATTCAAACTAAGATAATTTTTTTGAAACAGAGGGAGTATTAGAATGAACAACGTGACTCAGTATTAGATGAAAGGAACGGTAAACATTCTTATAAACCTGAAGCCAGTTAGTGTCCATAAATATATCCTTGAATGAGATGTTAATGGAGAATTAATTCTTTGTCTCATCCTCGTATTTCTTCTCTCCATACAAAGGCTCTGCCGTCTTAGTAGTCTCACATTTTTCCGATGTTTTTTGAGAATGGCTAAGGAGAAGCTAAGAGAAATTGTGGTATGTTTCATAATTATTGGCAAACTTTTCTTAGACAACACTAATTTCCACGACAAGGGCTGCATTATGATATACTCCATAAAAGTTGAATAGCACGTTCTCCTTGTGGTATTTTGCTGATAACCATTAGATCATTAGTTTTCCTTTTTTGAGATATCAGAACTTATATGGTTGATTATGTTATATATGGACATTTTTATTTTATTAGTTGTAGACCAAATTTTGCATGAATCTTTTAAAAAGTAATCAGTTGAGGTATGTAATTCGGATAGTTGTAGACCAAATTTTGCATGAATCTTTTAAAAAGTAATCAGTTGAGGTATGTAATTCGGATATACTTATAGCCTGTTTGGCCAAGCTTATAAAAATAACTTATTTTGAAAAGTATTTTTTTTCAAAAGTACTTCTCAAAAAAGTATTTTTGGCTAAAAGTAGTTCATGTTTGGCCAATTAATTTAAAAAGTATTTTTGAGCAGCAATTAGTGTTTGGCCAAGCTTTTAAAAAGTGCTTCTAAGTGTATTTTTCTCAAAAGTACTTTTTAAAAAAAAATCTTTTGCGCAAAAGTTATTTTTTTTAGCTTCTGAAAAACTGATTCTGCTACTCCTCAAAAGTACTTATTTTCTTTCAAAAGCTTGGCCAAACACCTCACTTTTTTTAAAATAAGCACTTATTGAAAAAATAATTACTTTTGAGGGAAAAATAAGCTTGGCCAAACAGGCTAACACAATTCATATTCACATATCTTAAAAGATTTAAAACGATTGATGTACTGAAAATTAAGTACTATACGGCATCTTCTTCTCTCTAGAAAAAGAAAAAGAAAGACAGAATTGAGGTAATATCCAATAGAAACCGTGAATGATTCAATGGAAATTTTAACGTTATTCTGGAATGAACTTTTAATATATATATATATATATATATATATTTTTTTTTTTTTTGGATTTTGCAGATGTCCATAATTATTACAATTTAAGAAAATTGATTTAATAGTTGTCTATTAAAATTAAAAATTAGCTATCTTTGAATCTAAGAGCGTGTAAGACCATGATAATTTTTGTCTAATTTTTCTTATGAATTGTACTCCAGGTCGTGTTACATGGAGTTATATAAGTCCTTTTGTTTATCATTTATGAGAAATATCAGGATAATGAATTATATTGATGTTAGCTAATTTTGTTCCTGGAGTTTCTATGTATAAAATATGGTTTTCTCTTTTGGATCTTTCTATTTTCTCATTCTCTAACCTTTCAAACATTCATTAGTTTATCTTCTACTAATCCAAGAGAGAGAACAATATCAAGAAAGGGGAAAAAGTGATTTATTGTCGGACCACAAGGGTCTATTGCAACTTTAGCTTGCATTTCTGCAAGAAGAGACTGTTTCCACAGCTCGAACCTGTGACCTCTTAGTCACATGACAACAACTTTACCAGTTACGTCGAGACTCCCCTTCACTCTTCTAAAACATTATTATAACAGGTAAAACGAATATCGTAAATTATAAATGCCTCACTGAAATATAATTATAATTACTATCATCACTACTTAAGAAACCGAACGGCTGTTTAATGATTTATTGCCTGTTTCATTGTTGATTGCTATTATAATGTGTTTCTTTATTTTCTGGTGTTTAATATTTTAATAAATAAAGTCCAAGCTTTATAAGGTGGTTTTTCAATAAACTTATATCTTTATAATATACAATTTATCTGTTATCATACAAGATCCTGCGATGAATAAAAAGAGTACAAATCATGCACATCACATTTCTTCAAGTAACTATCAAGGTAAATTATTTATACAAAATTTAAGACTTTTATTACTTTGTTGCTCTTGAAATTAACATTATACTTATCTTTTGTTACAGATAAAACTAAAGAACCTAAAGTCCCATAGATGTTATGTATGAACAATCTCACAAATGCGGATTAAAAATTTAAAGTAAATCAAATCTATTTTGAAATGAAAAATAGCTCAATTCATTCTTTATAAGAAATAATCAATTCTAACATATATTGCTAGAGACTTTGTTTTTGAAATTATTAAAATTGTCATCAAATTATCATATATTGCATCTTTACTAAAAAAAGATTCAATTATTTATCTGAATAAACTCTATCACATCTTTTTAGTTTATCGGACCGTTCATGCAAAAATAAATGTAAGTGTTTATTTATATATTTAGCATTTTATTTCTCAAACACAAGATTGGAGAGTATATATTTTGTTTAATTGCTAGAGAATGTATTATCTCTCATATGATTAATACTCATTAAATTTGTTGAGCTTGATTTCATTTTACCATTGGTATTAACTTTGATAATTAGAACAATTGACAATGTTACAGTTGGAGAACAGAGAGGATATAACTATTGATTGAAGAGTAAAGATTGAGTTTTTAGTTAGATTTTTTCATATTTTCCTTCGCGCGGGTAAATTTCCTAGTTAATGAAATAACTCAATACAACCCACTCATCTAGTTTGCAGCCGATCGAGATAGTCCGCTGTATCGTTGATGTATAGATAATGTATATGTCCTGTATAGCTATATATAAACATCACATCGCTAATGCTTGCTGAAGGAAACAGGACAAAAAAGGCAAAACCAACAAGCAGTGTGAAGCAAAAAAAGCTAGAATTAGGTGTCGTCTCTCAAATGCTTTTCTTTCTCATTCGATCCCTTCATCTGCCACCTCTTCAATGTGCACACACACACATATATACATAAAGTAAATAGAATAGACTTACAATAGATAAGATTCTCAATTATTTTTACATTATATTTAAAAAATATATAAAAAAAAGTAAATAAAATAGTAGTATAAGGCAACTCTAAAGTTATTCTATGGAGTTTATTAAGGACTAATTTGACTTTCCAAAAATAGGAAAGAATTTTACCAAGTTTTACAGTTCATTGCTTCTTCAATACTATTGAAGCAAATCACCAGCACCCACTATCTATTAAAGCACTTTGAAGCATTCATCGGTATAGTTCTATATGGTAACTTTTTACTATTTTTTTTTTCTATTTCGGATTTTAGAGGTGTACAATAAAATTGATTTAATGTAAAAGCGATTTTCTTTTGTTGAGTATAATTTCTATTTTTTCTAAAAGCTCCTAGGATTGTTTGAGGAAAACGTGATTCCTCTATTAACTTACATAGAATTAATTGCAAGTGAATATAAGAATCTCCACTTGTACAACTGGGGATTTATTAACACACTGAATTTGACAACAAAAATTACTTGAACTTCGACATTGATAGAAGGAGATCAAACTCTAGAGAAGAGAGAGACGGGATATATATATATATAGAGAGAGAGATAGAGAGAGAGGAGGGAAATGGGTGCTTAGAAAATAAAAAAGAAGAGATAAGGAAAATTAGATGCTAACCGACAACAACCGGTTTAAAACTATCTGAACGTGTAAAATAAGTACCCACTGTCAGTGAATACTAGTTAAACTCAAATGAGTATATTATCATGACAAACAATCATCGAGTCTCGTGACTCGCACCCGACAACCCGAATGTCGAGCGAAACAACCTTAATCACAACTCAAGTATCGAATAGATAACAAATGAATCTGAACACTAGAATCCGATATAAGATAGATATATCCAAGAAAGAAATTTGAAATACATAATTGAAGTGAAATTGGTCTAGGCCCACACATTCAGTCAAAATTGTCCCTGATCTCTTGGATTTGGCACAATAATACTCTCTGTCAACCAATTGAATAAAAAAAATTCCGTCATTTACTTTTGGTCAAAATATGTTAAAAACTAATGAACGATCCAAAATAAAACGATAAAGGGCTAAAACTACCCCTGATTTATTGAATTTGGATAAAAATGTCCATCATTAACCGATATCAAATTAAATCACTCTCAGCTCGTTAAAACAAGCACTTTTAAAATAAAAAATATGCACATAAAGAATACAATCTAAATGAAGATCGTAATAGTTAGTGAGACAACTAATATAGAGATCATGCATATTGGTTATCAAGACCACAAAAATCTTACATATTTTACAATGTGATTGATTGTGCAATATTATTATTTTTATATCACATCTTTTGGGGTGCGGTCATTTCCCGACCTTGCTAATGTGTAATATTATTGTGCATCGGGCTATCAATTTTTACTACTTGGTGAAAATGTGATATTCTCTCTTTACTAAATAAATGTCCACTTTTACTTATCGAGTTTAAAAAATCAAGACATAATTCATCACTTAGTTCCTAATTTACCCGTATTATTAACTATAATCAATTTTCAAAATATGAAATATATTATATTCAAAGTGTGGTATAATAAATTTATCATTTATTAATTAGTACAAGGAATTTGTCTAGTTAAATATGTTCAAGTAAAAATGGAAGGAGGGATTAGTAATTATCCATTCGTGGGCTCATGATATTCCTAGGGGCATCAAATTTCTTGGGATTTGTGTAATAAGAAGACAATGAGCAAAATCCAAAATAATTCAAATCAATTTTTCAGTCAAAAAGGTTCTCCTCTTCTGCTATTCACCTCTAGACTCCAGCTCACCCCTCTTTTTTCCAGTGAAAAATAGAAGGTATTGAAAATTCAATTTATCCGTCCTCTATGCTAATGATAGAAAAGGAAGAATTAAGAATTACTTATAATAAGAGACCTAAAAGAAGAGTATTCCGGAGATATGGACACTACAACAATTAGTTTTAGGTTTGAAGATGATCTTTTTTTTTTATGAACTGTTTGAAGATGATCTATATACATGTAAAAATTGAAATCATCACATATATAAGAAAATCAAATCAATTTTGATTTTTCTCTTAAAAGTAAATAATGAAAACTCATTCATTTAAAAAAAAAATTAGTATTCACTACTCAATTCATCATATTGCCACTGCTCAAGACATAAAAAAAAAATTGGTACATATATACAAAAACTTTTTTTTATCAATGTGCATGAAATAGTAGTAAAACTTGTCTCTTGCTATACAAGAACAAGGAAGAAAACAAAAACAAAAAAAAGACAGTAGAAGAAAAAGCGGAAGAAAAAAACAAGTGCAAAGGCTAGCTAACAATGGTGACAATAACAAGAAATTAAAGCTAGAAGTAATTAAGTAACAAAAATACACCTCCTTCAAAGAAAACTTGTAGTATTAATGGTGAACTTGTTGGTCATAGAATAGTACTAACATTTGCTAATGTTCACCTTTGCAAAATCTTCATGAACATTACTCGAAGCAGAAATCCAGGCTAATCCTGTGCCAATAACCCTGCGGTAAACTAGGGGACAACTGTTGATTTGGTGAATTGACTTGATAACGAACACACCTACAGTTAATCGGTCTGAGACTGAAAGCCAAACTATTTCTTTTTGATCTTCTTTCTTCTAATCTTCTTCTCTTTCCCCACGTAACTCGTCAAACACGAACCAGATATAGTCCCAACAACTTTAACTGAATTCAATATTTTGATACAAAAAGTACGTAATGAGATATGTAAAAAGTAAAATAGATACTAATTTCTAATTCATAATTGCAAAAGTACAATAAATTTAGTAGCAAGAGCAAAAATATTAAACTCGTCAAATCTAATCTTAGATTCTCCCCTGACTAGCTGGCTTATACAATTGGATGTGCCGACTTTAGTTGCTTCTTAGATGAAAGGGCTATATGATCCGATCAATTATGTGTATCTTTTTTAAAAAAGCCAAAAATAAAAGGATCATGAACTTACCGATTTGATATAGGACTTGGCCCACTTGGAACTTCATGATCACCAGCTTCAAATTCTCTATTAGTAAAAGTGGAAGAGGATGAAGAGTTCTGAGGATTATTTCTAGGGATCTTTCTTGAGTGAAATTTCATTGTTACTTTCGAAGAATGAGGAGGATATGAATGAACAAGGATGAGGAAAATGAAGAAAAGGGTACATAAGAAAAGGGAAGATTGATATTTAAATGTTGAGATTTCTGAGTTTTTCATCGATTTTGCCATGTTATTATCCGAGAAAAGAAATCCCTCCCGACCAAGAGCCCACTAGAGACTAAAAGACCTAATCAATGTGGCTATATAAAGGCAGCAGACAGGAAGAAAGGAAAGAAAAGAGAGTTTAAGTTATGCACGTTGAGAGTGTCATAATTTTTTTCATTAGGGATATGGCTGCAATAAAGGAAAATATTTTTTAAGAGAAATAGTTGTTTTCTTATTTATATTCTGGTGTTTGGTAAGTAAATAGAAATATCACCCTAAGAGAATTTATATAAAGTTTAGACAAACACTATGAGATGGAAATGGAGATGGCAATTAGCATGGAATGCCCACTTATAGAACTTGTTTTACCTAGTTAAGTCATTGTTTTTATTCTTAAGAAACTTATTTTCTGATATAATATTTTTAAAAATATTTTGACCAACTATAAATATGTTAAATTGAAAAATATTTTTCAGAAAATATTTTCCTGCAAACCAAACACACCCTATAAGTACAATTTAACTTGTTATAATTAATATATTACTCCTGCACGTCATGCATATGATTGATATGAAAAAATGACCTGTTATTATGATCAATTTAACCTAATAATATAAAAGAATCTTACATGTTAGTGCATATATGAACACTATAAAAAAAGAGTAATTTGCGGAGATTGAAAATTATAATCACAGGAGTTCTAACTTCCGTTATTTGCTAAAAGAAGCTAAAACCTCCAGAATTGCAACTTCCAATTTCCGGAAATTACTTTTTTTTTTAATAGTGGAAAATCAAGAGAGGGGAAAAACAAGGAGAAAGGAGGGATTATAAATTTCAAGATGGAGAAGTTAAAGTTGATGGAACTTGCAAAAAGGTTAAGGTTTTGGATATTCGATAAAGATTTTTGTTGAAAGAAAGAACCTGCTTAACGTGGAATTATATAAGAAAAGAAAGGTGCCAAACTGGGCCAGAATGACTTTGGAACCTTTCATGACTTTCGTAACTTTCCTTTTTAATTAATGATCATTTGTACCTTTATTAATCAAAGTGATTATCTAAATCTAGATACCACCATCACGCGCGGGTACCGAATATCGGGTGGAAAAAAAGACTGAAATCATCTGTTCTTAATTACTTTATACTATAATAATTTGACTTTTGTTTTTTCAAAATATCCCTATTAATATTTTACACATTAAAATGTGAATCTTGCAATTTTTTCACATGGTTATTAAAAAAAAAATAGTGGATATATAATGGAATTGTTAGCAAGGTTGACAGACCTTTTAGTATAGTTCATATAATGTCTTTTCCGGAAGTTAGAAGAAATGCTTCCATGTACATCGATTAGTAGGTACGAGAGGATCCGAGATTTAAATTCATTGGGCTTGTTTTTTCAAATTAATTAAAAACTAACTTATTCAACGATTTCATCTCTCACGTCATTTCACATGATTAGGAATCAAAACGTTTAGAAAATAACACCATTATTGTAAGTAACCAAATGATTTTTATGGGTAATAGCTAGTGCAATGTTTATTTTTCCCAAGTTAATTAGTTCATGTTCAAGTTAACCTTTGAAACCAATGAAAACGAAATTGTAGAAGAGTACAAAACTGGTGAAACTACCTTGTAAAATGACTTTAGTGTGAACGCTGTTTTATCTTTTTTAACATTATTAGCTGGATATAGGTTCAATCAGAGAACAAATATGTTTGACGTGACTCAGATGGACAATTTTTTTTTTTGTCTTAATAATCCCTCTTTTGTGAACTATTGATATGTGTTTCATTATGAATTGTTGGTGCACGATCGCCAAATATTTACTTACATGCATCAACCGAGGGACATATTTAGAATTTCAAAAGATGGTATACGATTACGTATAGGTGAATTCAAAATTTAGTTACATTCATGTTAAATTTTTAAGTTCGTACCATAAACCTATTACACTTTTGAAATTATAAGTTTACATTAGTTTATAATTTTAGTAACAAATCTACACTTCGTTTTGAAATTTTGGGGGCTCAGTTAACCCCTGACTATATGCTACATCTTTACTGCTACCAGTTTTAATACAGACATCTGATTTGACTAAATATAATTAAATATAATTTTACTATCACAAAAATAGGTTGAATATGATTTTGAATATATCCGACTATTGAGAATTCCGAAAAAACATATTAAACAAAGATGGACAAAAAAAGTACTTAAGTAAATGCAAAAAGGGACACCAGACCTGTGCATCCTCATGGGTGAACCCTATTCGGGGGAGGGGGGAAGGAACAAAATATCAAGAAAGACGTGAGATCTGAAATCAGAGCTTAATTATAAGATAGACATGAAATTTGAATCCCCCAAACTTTACTTATAAAGAAGCACTTAATAATTATTGGCCGACAGACACACACATGTATAATATACGCAATCGCTATACATGACTTAGGAAGAGGAGCATGTGTTCACGTAAACCTACTTTGGCGTCCACTTTATTATATGTACATATGCAGTAAATTTTTCAAACAAATCTGTAGAATTTAGACTAAATTTATTGGATTCTGCCAAATTGAATTCGTACTTTCCCTGCATGCTAGCACTCCGACCCTGATGGCTTGGTCGGTGTCATGACCTGAAATCGTTTAGTCTTGCGGGCACCTACCATTTCCCACCTTTGGTAGGCGAACCCTTCCCTTATCCAACACATAATCTATCAATGCGGAAGAATAATATAAATGCTGATAAGTCTCAAATATCATATAGAAGTAATAAGTGCGGAAATACATAAACTACCCAAGGCATTTGGTCTATATCAGTACAAGAGCTACTAATCACTATAATATAAGTTTAAACCACTAAGTACAAATATCTGAATATTGCCATGGAAGGCTCATAAAACGATAAGGAATGCTAGCCGAAAGTGAAAAAACAGATATAATGAGGAATGGAAACCGGCTGTAGATCTGGCAGTGGCTCATCCTAATGATCATCCTAAGTCTCCAAAGGAACTGCCTCGCGGATCACTCAAGAGGGCCTGGCGTACATCCTGTCTCATACTCTACACCCCGAAAAGGAGTGTAGCAAGGTAACATCAGTACAACAACACGTACTAAGTAGGCTTCATAGGCCGACAACAATTAATTCACATATATAAAAGAAAGAAATCAACAAATAGTCAAGTAAACAATCAAATATGGTTACAAAGCAAGCACAAGTCATCTCACGGTAATAATGACCACAATAGATCTCTGTAACCTCAAGTCATAGCCTAGGAGAAAGTCTCTAATCCTCGAGTCAGTCAATCCACAAGTATGTATTAATCAGGCACACGACAATTCAAGTCAATGATCAACCAAGGAATCAACGCGGAATGCGCCATGCCATAATATAAATGCAACATCCAAAATCAGAGATGTAAATGGAAGTAATATGAATGCACGTGTGATGCAATGAAATGATACACACATGCCACAGACGGAATACCTCCATGTCTCGATAGTCATGATCCACGGGGGACCCGCGAAGTCCATGTACCTATTGCAGTGTACAGGCCGATCCAATATATGTTGCGGAACGTGCAACCCGATCCAATATCTATGGTGAGGAGTGCAACCCGATCCAATATATATGTTGCGGGATGCAACCCGATCCAAATATATAAATCTATGTTGCAGAACGTGCAACTTGGTCCAAATGCATGAATATAAATACATGAATGACAATAATAACTCAAAGAATAAGTAAAGTGCATCTCCGACATAATCAATCGTTTCGTACCATAACTTATCCATCTCAGCCTTAAACTGTATCATGATGTCAATGAGAATATATCAATATCAATCATGCCACACATGGATACATATCACAATAACAAGAATAAGTCAAGTCTCCCCTCCAGAGAAGACAATACCCACTAAGTAAAAGGTAATGGTTTCACAATCATAATAAGGCAACTAAGCATCAAGTCTAATACCACACATGTGGCGACGAGCCAATACAAAACAAGAGGCAATGATCACATATGAAGTATGGAATGCATGCCGTACATTTCCTCAGCCTCATTTAGACATATCAATCACAATCATCCTTAAATTTATATTATAATATGCAAATCAACATTTCAATTCTCAATAACAATAGTGTTTTGACATATGACAACGGAGTAACAATAGGGAGAGGGGAAAATATGTCAGTCATAAGAATATCATGCATATCCAGTAGGGCGACAGGCCCAATCATTACAATCATGGCGAAGAGCCCACTTAGTCAATCAACAATACCGACCTAAGAATATCCATCCCAACTTCATACCCGAAGGCTTAACATGCTTTCTCTGTCAATAACTAACTTCTACGTATGCTTCGCTAACTAGAGTCTAACCGAAAGGTAAGTCGTAACCTACCTGGTAGCCGGGGGGGAGGGGGAAGCCACGAACAATCAAACCTTCGCCCTGCCTTTTTAGAGAGCCTCCAAATACTCAAAGTATATCCATAATTGATTTCTAAATTAGAAATAAGGAAGAACAATACCCACATTGCTTTATTATCTTTCGAGTCAAAATCGACTAGGGAAAAAAGGAAAAACGGGCCCATAAGGGTAAAATGGGTATTTCAAAGGTGAAATCGGTAACCCAACGTTCTAGAGGTTCAATTCTACTCTTCAATATCTATATTAACTCAAGATTAGGTCAAATTCATCATTCAAGTCAACCCCCCCCCCCCCCCCCCCCCCAATTTGAGTATAAACCCTAACTTTCAATTTTTCAATTCATCAACATAAATGGAAGATTCAAGCCTATTAGTCACTAATTCATCAATTCCATGCTTAGGTTAGTCAAATCCACCAACAAATATCATTTAGAAAGACTAAAACTCAAATAGTGAAGTAAATATCAAAACCCATCTTCCTTCTTAAGTTTTATAGATTTTCTATCATGGATTGGATTTATGCTTAAGAAAGGTAAAAAAATGAAATCTAGGTTAGAGAACTTACCCTCAAGAGAAATCAGTTAAGAACCTCCTCAAATCGCTTCAAAGATGCTTAAAAATAATAATGAAGTGATAGGAAATGAAGGGTTTTAACGTAGGCATTAAATAGAATTTGGCCCACAGTGTTCGCTGCAGCGGTCACTGGTCCGCTACAAAGGGCTCGCGCTAGCGACCAACCACTCGCTATCACGAATCTGCTGTGGCGACTCACCACAAGTCCCTCATCCTCGCCATAGCGGACCAGGCCCCGCTGTGGCTGGTTCGCTACATGCAACTAGTGCCGCTACAACGGACACCAGACACCAGACACCAGACACCAGAAAACTTCTAGTTTTTCACTATCTCAATCCCAAAATCTAACCATCAATCGAGACCTCCCAGATACCTACCAGACATGCAATCATACATAAAAATACGCTACGGACTCATTCGCAGTATCGAAATTCGCAACAGAGGTCTATTTGACCGGGTCGACACTCAATGACCAAAGATCAACTTTCTAACCAATAATCCCAAACACTCCCGGGTGCCTCAGTGACCGAACTGAACATCCCACCAAGTCATAATCGATTATCTGGACCTCTCAAAATCGACGGATTTTCAAAAAAGGTCCGTTTACTCAAAAGTCAACTATTGGTCAAATATTTTTCACTTTAAGGCTCTATTTCACATAAGTCATCATAAATCTCGCCCGAATATCTCAGGAATCGTACTAATAAGGCTTAGGGAAGGGTCAACGGGGGTAAATGTGTAAAAAACGCTATAACGAGCAAATAGGTCGTTACAGTTTGTTTCTCATAAAATATTTCTTTGATCGAAACTAGCCCCAACTATAGAAAACGAGCATAAATTATATACATCGCCCATTTAACTCAAGATGTGTAAATTCATTTCCCAAACTGTGTAACAGCCCACAAGTTCTGTCTCTCTCTCTATATATATAACTCATCTAAATTTTGAATAACTAACATCTAAACCTTACTAACTTAAGACATGATGTTATATTATGTTCCTACGAGGAAATTTACTGGAACTGGTTATGTTCCCAAAGAATCTTGCATAAGATAGAGAACCATTCAGCTCTAGAAAATGAAAGGAAGGAAAGAAGAAAAGTAGGTGCATGGTGTTTAAATACTTATCCCTACAAGGTATTTATATTTTATTAATTATTTTAGTTTAATAAAAAATTAAAGTAAGAAAATATATCACTAAGTCATGGTTAAGTAATGAATTCATAAAAGACACGTCTTGCATTTATTGATAGGGTGTAAACATCCTGCGTGAGGAAGGTTTTACCGTGCATGCATGGTGGATGTTAGAATATGGAAGAGATGATGGTTGCTTTTTTTATGGCTTGCAGATGTGGATTCAAGATTTAATAGTTATGAATGTGTCAGTTTAAATTTGATTTTTTTCAATAACTAAAGCGTTGTATTAATTACCGGTGAAACGTTACAAATCAAGCAATAACCAACACAGCATGCTTTGGTCTCAAAGTATCACAGCTAGTCTCGAGCTCTCACATATGTCCTAAGCTCAAAATGTGAAAGTAGGCAGTAAGGTTCTACATCCCGAAGGGTTTCTAACATGACATATATAGGCTATCTCTCTTGCCAAACTATCAACATTCTTACACGTTTGCTCAAACACTCTGTTGTTCCTCTCTATCCACAGTGAATCAGTACATTCTGCAAAAACCTCATACTTGTGCTGATTGGGTTTTCCCTTTGCCTTTCTGAGTGCACCATTGCTTAAAGGAGTCCTGGTCAGTTAGCTGAAATGGGTGACTTTGGCTCCACATTAGCATTTTGTTCCATAAACTGAGAGAGAGCGATTTTTATGGTTTCTATAGTTCATTGTGTATACATGTTCAGTGGATTTCTAAATGAACATACATAATATTGATCAAACTTCTAAGTTCTGCCGAATTCATACTTTACATGCTAGCTCCGCCCCCTATGACTTGGTTGGTTTCTTGACGAGTGCAAAACACACCTCTAAAGTAGAGCCCTCGCTAGTCAAAGATAGTATAGATCATGTCGATCCCGCGAGGATTGGGTTTCTTATGCTAATTAGTATTGCTTGATTATTATTTGAGAAATCCGATAGTTTTTTTAAAGATAATGTTTAAAATTAATAGTGACTGGAAAAATAAATAGCCAACGCAATTAGAACAAATGCTTATAACTCAGAGAGATAAATGAATTGAGTCAAGAATCCACCTATAGAATAATTAGCGATTTCAATACCTTTCACCAACTATCGTTAAAGTATGAATGTTTCTTGCGAATACATTCAATCCCTCTAATAAAGAAAAAGATGTATAAAGATGCGAAAGTAGTGTTTAATGATTCCCTATAGATAGAAAAGGATAGATTTCTTTCGAATATCTAAGTGACGGTTCTAAATTAAGGTATCCTTCTTGCGAATAGAATCAATATTCAACACAAGAACATCCTACAGCCAATCAAAGCAGTGGAGTTTCTTGAGATATATCTTGCGATTAATAAATCATTGAACTCCTCAAGGAATCACATAAGAACATGAGATGAAATATAAATTAATCGCTAATCAAATCATAGTTTTCATCAAAACTCAACCACGAGAAAGTTACTCCATAGATGGAGGAATAACAATCAGAGAAAAGTTATGAGTCATCGTGTTCACAACAAAAGATTAAGAGAAAAAGAAGGTTTAGAAGAACTCTAAATCTCTTGAATCCTCCTTGAAAATCTTGAGTTTGATCTTCTTTTCTCTCCTCTTTTCTCCCAAAAGCTGCGTCTGGAAAATGTGTGGCTCCCCCCTCTAGCCGTCCTCCAAAAATTCTATTTATAAGCCTTGCTCAAACTTTAATAATTAAAAGGCTGAAAATTTGCATGCAGGGTCGCGCCGTCGCAGCAACCATAACTCCATCGTTGCGATGGTCATGGCAGATTTACAAATTATGAAGGAGCATTGCAGCGCCAAAACTTGACTCTGCGACGGTCAGGGCTGTTTTGTTCTCAATTAGACTTCAACCAACTTTCTTCTTTTATTGCAACTCTTGTGCTTGATTCTGGCATATTCCTACTTATCTCTTCCATTGAGGAATTACTTCATATAATACTTAAAATTCAATAACTCAAGCATGGGAAAAAGCATAAATACGCATATGAATGTGACTCATCAAACTCCCCCACACTTGAACCATCGCTTATCCTCAAGCAAAAATAAGGACTCGACCAGAAAACAATAAAGGCAGGACAACGAAAATCAGTTGAGAGCTTTCTTAATCCGCAATCTTGCCTTAGATCAACCAAGAGACTAAACACCACCTTTTCTTGCTCATACTCGCATATTGACAAAATGAACTCGTGCTTCTTGAATCCCAATATGCTTCACAAAAAGATTACCCCAGATTCAACAAAGATATCACGCAAACATGGACAAAAGGAAGAGGCATGTTCAAGAACGATGGCACACTTATTAAATAAATTCTTATGCAACATAGAAGAGTACCATAAGCTTGCCTATTTTGTCGCTATCCACTAATGTAGGAGTTCTCAAGCAAAGATCAGGTTGGACTTTTTCATTTGGTTGTAACTTAGGCTAAGGGATAGGTATGAAAATATAGATAAGAGTGACTAACTTCCCTTTAACACACCATTACCAGCCAATAAAGCACACTTCCTTTTTTTTCCCCCATCCATATTCTCCAAATTGACTTCCTCCTTTTCTTTTAAATTTTCCTTGTCTTCTTTTTCTTTCTTTTTTTTTTCTTCTGAATTTGTTTCTTCTCTTTCAAACCATTTCTCCCCTTTCTGTGTTGTCTTTCATAGCTCAGGGCCATATTTTTTTTTTCATAACAATTCTCAACTTGGAGTTGTATTCTCATTTTGCTCAAGTAAGGTGTGCTCAAGGGAATATGGTGAAAAACAATAGGAACGCATAAAACAGGCTGGGGATTTCATTGGCTACCAAGAAAAACACAGGGATAATTCATTAAGGCATAACGGGCTTGACAAGGGATGATTACAATCAGGGGCCAGGCAATTTAGGCTAAACATGGCTTAACAAGGAAGGTCTACAATCCTTTCTTAACTTGAGAACGTCCTAAGATTTCGCCTCAAACAAGAAGAACAGCAAGTTATGGACTCAACATGTAAACACAAGAAAATGGCAACATCCTCACCACACAAATGTCATATGGAATTCAAAGATCACTCAATTTCACTTTTCCAATAAACAAGTATGAACTTGAAAAGGGAGTTCAATAGCATTCGATTCTCTGCATCGGTTTGCCTTTCAAAAAGCTCAACTCTTCTTTTTTTTTTTCAAAGAAAAATTAACCTACTTTCTCAACTAACAAACACCGGTTCAAAAATTACAACCGTGTCAAAGAACCGAAGCTCAAAAGTTATACTAGTAAAAAGAACGCAAAATAACCTATTACATTGTTACAATAGAGAACTTGAACTCCAAACATAAATATATGTTGGTGAAGAATCTTATTATGATTAAATGATGCATGTATAATCATAACCAAAAAAATGTTTAAAGCACAAAAATAATATTAAATAGAGCTTCACTTACCCAAATAACTAAATTCTGTTTATGTCCATCCCTTGTTATATCAACTGCTCTCTTCCCTGTAATTAACTCCAATAAAACAACACCAAAGCTATAAACATTAGATTTCACAGTTAATTGGCCAGTCCTTAGGTACTCTAGAGCACAATAACCATATGTTCCCATAACTGTAGAAGAAACATGTGTGTTATCACCAACTGGTCCGAGTTTTGCTAATAAAAAATCTGATAATTTGCATTGTACTCTTTATCCAACAATATATTTGAGGACTTCAAGTCTCTGTATATGACGGGTGGATTGGCTTTGTCATGTAAATATTCTAGCCCTTTGGCTGCATCTAATGCTATTTTCATCCTGATGAACCAATTTAGTGGAGGTTTGCCTGGTTGAAGATCTGAAAAAAATATGTATTACAAATGGTTAGCAAAGAGCTGATATACAACATTGAAGATATCGGGCAAATGGAATATTACTATTTCAGTAGACAATGACGTAGTCAGAATTTTTCATTAAGGTGATTCAAAATATAGAAAAGTAAATATACAAAGAAGTCAGGGATTTCAACATCTACTCTCTCTCTCTTTATATATATATATATATATATATATATATATATATATATATATATATATATATATGTTGAGTTTTGATATTGGTGAATGAGAAATGATGGAATGAAAAGTGAAGGGATTATAAAAGGTCTCTTTTGCTTTAGGGAATGTAAAAGGTCCCTTATGCTTTGGTTAAAATATCTGTCCCACATAGGAAAAAAGAGAGGAAAAGAGAGGTGTATATATTACATTACACCTTCTCTAGTTGCTAAAAGGGTTGAGGGGGAAAGGACCCCTCGCGCCGTCGCTCGCTCGCTCGCTCGGCTTCGGCTTCGGCTTCGGCTTCGGCTTCGGCTTCGGCTTCGGCTTCGGCTTCGGCTTCGGCTTCGGCTTCGGATTCGGCTTTGGCTTTGGCTTTGGATTTGGTCAAATGATTGATTGATAATCTTTTTGGACCAAAGTTCCTTTAATTTTAATCTAATTAATTAATTATTTCCAGATCCTAACCCGTTAGTGACCCGGATCCTTCTGAAAGGTTGCAAACCTTTCTGAAAAGGTGCAAACCTTTTCCCAACCAGTGCGTTAATGGCTATAAATTCCAGTTAATATTTATATTATGCCTTACGAATTTTCTAATTTTCTCTATTCTTTTACTCTTCTTAAAAGTTTCTTTTCTGTGTGATATACTGCTATTGAGTGGTTCGCCGCTCCCAGAATTTGGAGTACTACTATTCTGGTAAGATAATCGTTCTATCTTGGGAGGGGATATTCCATCAACCTCGAGTACTGTGAGGGGAATAATTTCCTTAAGGATACACTTTGAACTAAGTGGGCTCGATTATATTCTGAATATATTTTTCCAACACTGTTTCTGTTCATTTTTCCAGTTTCTGCAATTTACTGGTTTTAAGTTTTTTCAGATTGTCTAATCTGCTTTTACTAAGTGTTTTATAGATTTAGAAACTTTATTTAGACTTATACAGATTATTTTGACAACAATCTTAAGGAAATTAAATATTATAATCTGTATTCTGTTTGAGGAGATTAAAACTTCTGTAGTTTTCTACTCCATATGAATATTAGTGTTCTGACTTGAAGATATAAAAACTTCGTTGGAATACCAAAGTTCATAATTATACTGCGATTTGAAGAAATAAAATCTTCATCGTTTAAGTTTGTGATTTAATTGCTATTCTGGTTTTATTAACTAAAACAGTTTGTCGATTTGACAGTAACAAAGAAAGAATGGTAATTGAGACTGGAACTCCCTCTGCGACTGGAACTCCCTCTGTGAACATTGCACCAGCGGTCACGCCTACAACCCGTGCCGCTGTGCCACCGGCTGAGAAACCTGCGAAGTTCACCGGTGCCAACTTTAAAGGATGGCAACAGAGAATGTTCTTTTGGCTTACCACCCTTGGTATGCAAAAGTTCACCAGTGAGGACCCTCCCGTGCCTGCCGCCGACATGCCTGACAACCAGAAGTTCATGGTTATTGAGGCTTGGAAACAGGCTGATTTTTTGTGCAAAGGCTACATTTTGAGTGCCTTAGAAGATGATTTGTACAACGTCTACAGTGCAGTAGAGACCTCCAAAGAACAGTGGAGTGCACTGGAAAAGAAGTACAAAACCGAAGATGCTTGCTTGAAGAAGTTTGTGGTCGCCAAATTCCTAGACTACAAAATGGTGGATGGAAAAACTGTTGGAACCCAAGTTCAAGAGCTTCAACTTATCTTCCATGACCTTATTGCTGAAGGTATGGTAGTGAATGAAGCATTCCAAGTGGCTGCAATGATTGAGAAGTTTCCACCCTCATGGAAAGATTTCAAGAATTATCTTAAGCACAAAAGAAAGGAAATGAAGTTGGAGGATCTTGTGATTCGTCTCAAGATCGAGGAAGATAACAAAACCGCTGAGAAGAGGTACCGTAAGAGTTCACCAATTGAAGGGGCAAGTGTCGTTGAAGATGCTGCTCCGAAAAAGAACAATAAAAGGAAGAGGCATTATGGAAAGGAGAAGTATCCTAACAAGAAAAAGTTCAAGGGCAATTGTTACAATTGTGGTAAAGGAGGCCATAAAGCTCCCGACTGTCGTGCCCCCAAGAAGGACAAAGATGGTGGAAGATGTTGATGACCTGTGTGCAATGCTGTCCGAGTGCAACCTGGTTGGTAACCCAAAGGAGTGGTGGCTTGATTCTGGCGCCACTCGACATGTGTGTGCCGTTAAGGAAGCATTTACAACCTACACTCCCACTGGACCCGATGAGGAGCTATATATGGGAAATACTGCAACAACTAAAGTTGAAGGATATGGAAAAGTTCTGTTGAAGATGACATCCAGCAAGGTGCTGACTCTTAACAACGTTATGCATGTTCCATCAATTAGGAAGAACCTAGTCTCAGCCGTACTACTCGTGAAAAATAGGTTTAAGTGCGTGCTGGTTAGTGATAAATTTGTACTTAGTAAGAATGATATGTTTGTAGGAAAGGGCTACCTCACCGAGGGCCTTTTCAAACTTAATGTAATGGTTGTTGCCAGTATTAATGGAAAATCTGCTTCTTCTTACTTATTGGAGTCAAATAATTTATGGCATGTTCGTTTAGGACATGTCAATTACAAAACCTTGCGGAAAATGATTAATCTTGAAATATTGCCTAAATTTGAGTGTAATATATCTAAATGTCAAATATGTGTTGAATCAAAGTTTGTTAAGCATTCGTATAAGTCTGTTCAAAAGAATTCAAATCCTTTAGACTTAATCCACACTGACATTTGTGATATGAAGTCGTTACCATCTCGCGGTGGGAAAAAGTATTTCATAACTTTTATTGACGATTACACTCGATTTTGTTACGTTTATTTGCTAAACAGTAAGGATGAAGCAATAGAAGCATTTAGGCAATATAAAAATGAAGTCGAAAATCAATTGAATAAAAAGATAAAAATGATTAGAAGTGATAGGGGTAGAGAATACGAATCTCCTTTTGCAGAGATATGTTTAGAATATGGAATTATTCATCAAACCACTGTCCCCTACACACCACAATCCAATGGAGTTGCGGAAAGGAAAAATCGGACATTGAAAGAAATGATGAATGCTTTACTAATAAGTTCTGGTTTACCGCAGAGCTTGTGGGGGGAAGCTATCCTTACGGCTAACCGAATACTCAACAGAGTGCCCCACAGCAAAACACAATCCATTCCATATGAACTATGGAAAGGAAGAAAACCCAACTTGAAATATTTCAAAGTGTGGGGGTGTTTAGCAAAGGTACAAGTTCCTTTACCTAAAAGGGTAAAAATCGGACCAAAAACTGTGGATTGTGTTTTTATTGGATATGCTACAAACAGCAAAGCTTGTCGTTTTTTGGTTCACAAATCCGACAATCCCGAAATTCATGTTAATACGGTAATTGAATCAGATAATGCTGAATTCTTTGAAAATATTTATCCGTATAAAATTGAATGTGAGTCGTCAAGTGAAAGATCTAAACGACCGCGGGAAGAACCAAAGGAAAGTACACCAAGTGAAAAGGATCCAAGGCGTAGCAAACGTCAAAGGACATCTACTTCCTTTGGACCAGATTTTGTGACATTCTTGCTTAAGGATGAGCCTCAAACATTTAAAGAAGCGATGTCTTCTTCTGATTCAGCATTTTGGAAAGAGGCAGTCAATAGTGAGATTAAATCAATCTTAGATAACCACACATGGGAAGTAGTTGATCTTCCTCTTGGAAAACAAGCCTTTAGGTTCTAAATGGATTTTTAAAAGGAAAATGAAAGCTGATAGCACTATTTCCAAATATAAGGCAAAACTTGTGGTCAAAGGTTATAGACAAAAAGAAGGCCTTGATTATTTCGACACATACTCACCTGTAACAAGAATAACGTCCATTCGGGTATTAGTGGCTCTGGCAGCCGTGTATGGTCTTGAAATTCACCAAATGGATGTTAAAACAACTTTCTTAAATGGTGATTTGGAGGAAGAAATTTACATGGAACAACCCGAGGGTTTTGTGGCTCCTGGTAAAGAAAAGAAAGTGTGCAAACTTGTAAAGTCGCTTTATGGACTTAAACAAGCACCCAAACAATGGCATGCTAAATTTGACCAAACCATGTTGGCAAATGGCTTTAAAATCAATGAGTGTGATAAATGTGTTTACATTAAAAACACTCCAGGTCACGAAGTCATTGCTTGTTTGTATGTTGATGACATGCTGATAATGAGCAAAGATATGGCAGATATAAATGCTACAAAGCGCATGCTAGCTAGCAAATTTGACATGAAAGACTTAGGAGTTGCTGATGTAATCCTAGGAATTAGAATTCATAGAACTTCACAAGGTATAGCATTATCACAGTCTCACTACATAGAGAAAGTACTTAACAAGTTCAAATACTTGGATTTCAAGATAGCCAGAACTCCAATTGATGTGAGTTACGCACTTCAAAACAATGAAGGTGAAAGTAAATCACAAGGGGACTATGCGAGAGTGTTGGGAAGTCTGATGTATATCATGAATTGTACACGACCAGATATAGCATGTGCTATTAGCAAACTGAGTCGGTTTACAAAAGTAATCCCAATCACACACATTGGATGGCAATGAAACGAGTTTTGGGGTATCTGAAACATACTCAAGATTATGCTTTGCATTATAATAAATATCCCGAAGTGATTGAGGGATATAATGATGCAAATTGGATCACTGGATCGTCTGAAGTTAAATCCACGAGTGGATATTTTTTCACAATTGGGAGTGGAGCAGTGTTTTGGAAATCATCCAAACAGACTTCCATCGCCCGTTCCACTATGGAATCCGAATTCATAGCTTTAGACAAGGCCGGTGAAGAAGCTGAATGGCTCCGGAATTTCTTAGAAGATATTCCATTATGGCCCAAACTTTTGGCTCCTATATGTATACATTGTGACAGTCAAGCAGCAATAGGTAGGGCAGGGAGCGTAATGTATAACGGAAAATCTCGTCACATACGACGGAGACACAATACCGTTAGACAACGCCTCTCTAGTGGCGTTATCACGATTGACTATGTAAAGTCAAGAGATAACGTAGCGGATCCGCTTACAAAAGGCTTATCTAGAGAGGGAGTTAGTAGATCATCAATGGGAATGGGGTTAAGGCCGAGGACAAGTCATCATGGCGGTAACTCTACCTAGCTGACTGGAGATCCCAAGAGCTAGGTTCAAGGAGATCAAACAAAGTTATGACTGACGGTTCAACATTGTCAAACAACTCAACCCATTCTCAGATGAAGACAATGTTCAGAAATAAGGATAAAACTTTATGGCTTGTTAATGAGTTAATAAAGCATTAAGATTTTAATGATTATCTAAATATGGCAGTGCATGACCAGATAATGTGGCTATTGGACCACATGTTTAGAAATCACCTATGTGAGTGTTAAGTGTAAGCCGCTTTAAAGGGGAATGAAAGTGAAGGCCTATTCTCTATGCACTCATGAAACCAGGCGGTGTTCATGGCTGAAACGAACACAACCGTGAGAACCATAAACGGTTGAAGGTTGATTGTGTGACTTATGTTGTCTAGGTATACAACAAAGTTTGACGGTTCAAAGATATCAAATCTACCGATTGATCGAGTATATCCGATATAAGTTCACTACGGAAAGTTCAAAGGGAAACCTACTTATCCAGATGCAGTCAATCTTCGCTTGTATATCACACTTGTCCGCGCATTCTTTTATATTATGGCTATTCCCCATACATGTGGGGGATTGTTGGGTTTTGATATTGGTGAATGGAAAATGATGGGATGAAAAGTGAAGGGAATATAAAATGTCTCTTTTGCTTTGGGGAATGTAAAAGGTCCCTTATGCTTTGGTTAAAGCATCTGTCCCACATAGGAAAAAAGAGAGGAAAAGAGAGGTGTATATATTACATTACACCTTCTCTAGTTGCTAAAAGGGTTGAGGGGGAAAGGACCCCACGCGCCGTCGTCGCTCACTCGCTCGGCTCGGCTTCGGATTTGGATTTGGATTTGGATTTGGATTTGGATTTGGTCAAATGAACTGATTGATTGATAATCTTTTTGGACCAAAATTCCTTTAATTTTAATCTAATTAATTATTAATTAATTAATTATTTCCAGATCCTGACCCGTTAGTGACTCCGATCCGCGTGTCTGACCCGCGACCCGTTTCTTCCCGGATTAATTTAAATTTCCCTCCTTTTTAAAACGTATATTTTCTGAAAGGTTGCAAACCTTTCTGAAAAGGTGCAAACCTTTTCCCAACCAGTGCGTTAATGGCTATAAATTCCAGTTAATATTTAGATTATGCCTTACGAATTTTCTGATTTTCTCTATTCTTCTACTCTTCTTAAAAATTTCTTTTCTGTGTGATATACTGCCGTTGAGTGGTTCGCCGCTATCAGAATTTGGAGTACTACTATTCTGCTAAGATAATCGTTCTATCCTCGGAGGGGATATTCCATCAACCTCGAGTACTGTGAGGGGAATAATTTCCTTAAGGATACACTTTGAACTAAGTGGGCTCGATTATATTCTGAATATATTTTTCCAACACTGTTTTTGTTCATTTTTCCAGTTTCTGCAATTTACTGGTTTTAAGTTTTTTCAGTTTGTGTAATCTGTTTTTACTAAGTGTTTTATAGATTCAGAAACTTTATTTAGACTTATACAGATTATTTTGACAACAATATATATATACACACACACACATATAATATAATATAATATAATATTTTTCATCGAAAGGGTTCAAAACAACCCCTTCTGATAACCTAGCTCCGCCCATGCCAATACATTACTTCCAAATTTCTTGTATGATTGTGGAGGATAATGAATTAACAAATTCTTGGTTTTGTCATGCATTTGGAGAAAGTATTGTCTCCTCTCCACCCCACCTCCATCCCTCACTCTCTATCCCATCCCATAGTATTATCCTAGAATATATTTAAATACTTTTGGAATAATATTCTCTTGTTTATAACTTTTCAAACACCAGTAAATAAGTACGCAAACCACTTAGTTTTCAAGAAAACATCTTTCGCAAAATTTATTTGTCCTTTCAAACGCACCCTTTTGTTCTTTCTTAGGATCAATGTTTTTATTTTTATTTAGCACATTACATAATGCTTCAAATGAAAATAATGTACGAAAGGAAAAAGATGAGATAAATACCAAGTAGATGATCTTCCAATGATCCCAATGGCATGTACTCATAAACCAAAAGTCTTTGTTCTCCGTCAGCACAATACCCTATTAAATTTACTAGATTAGAATGGTGCAGAAGACTCAACATCAACACTTCTACTAGGAATTCTTTGTTTCCTTGCAATCCATTGCGATCAAGTTGGAATAAAAGAAATGGTTAGTATTTAGTACAATTTCAGGGTCAAGCGGTTTATTTATTTATATATATCGACAAAAAATCCCCCTATGGATGTTGGCGCACAAGTTCTAAATTTCGAAAAGTATGAATCTGTCTCGCTATCCTCCTCTGGATTATTTGCATTATTATGGTCATTTTATAGGCCACTATTTAAATTTCGGAAAAGGGGCAGATTTTCCCTTGTACTCTCACAAATAAGTCATATTTGCCTTTGACGTTCAACTTTAGGGTCATATTTGCCCTTATACTCTAAAAAAGGGTCATATTTATCCTTATTAGGTTAAATTCAGATATCCCACCTTAACTTTTCTATGTGGCACCTACATGGCTTTTCTTTTTCTAATTAAATATACTCACACATTTAAAATCCCCCTCCCCCCTCCCAAAAAAAAATCCGACCCGGCCCACTAAAAAAATTTAATCATTTTCTTTTCTTTTCATCATCTTCTACTTCTTTTTTTCTCTTTTTCATACCCACCCAATTTTAGTTAAACTCTGTATTATTGTTTAGTAATCTCCCTCTGAACATTCTCAAGGTTTTTTGTTTTTCAAATTATTGAAATCTTTTGGGATCCCAATGTTGGCTACTAATGAAAATTAAATTTTACAACCTTAAAATTCCTTGTCTATTTTCTAGCATTTTCATGAAAATAGAAAAACTAAAATAATTAGCTTTCTTACTGGAAAAACTCCTGGTAAAACAGGATTTTTGTGCAATTTTTTTGCTGAGGAAGTCAGAGAGATATGCTTGAACGCTTTTGAGTGGGAGCTTTGCTTTCCACTTTCTTCTCGCATGCATTAAACCTCAGATAATAACAAATCAAAAAAGAATGAACCACAGATGAGGAATTACACCTAGAAAACAAAAAAGGGAGAGATTTAACAAGAAAAATGAAGTTAAATTTAGCACCAAAATTGGAAACCCAGATCATAAACGATACCCATTAATTTAAAAAGTAAGAAATTTAACAAGTAGAGTGAAGATCATTCGTAGAAGTTAAATTAACCAACAATAGTATAAGGGATTAAATTGGGGGAAAAAGAAAAGCCACGTAGGTGCCACTTAGGAAAGTTAAGGTGAGACATGTGGATTTAACCGAATAAGGATAAATATGATCTTTTTGAGAGTACAAGGGCAAATATGATCCTAAAGTTGGATGTCAAGGGCAAATATGCTGAAAAAGTATAACGAAAGGAAAATATGACTTATTTGTGAGTGAACAAGGGCAAATTTGACCCTTTCCCGTTTAAATTTTGGCCTTCTTATTTGCACTATTATGGCCTTTTTAGAGGTCACTCTTTAATTGTTATTATCCCCCTTATTTATTTATTTATTTATTTTAAAATCAAAGAATCCCCTATGAGGTTGTACCCTTACTCTAGCTGGCACAGAGGATTGAAATTTCGGAAAGTATTTATTGTTCTGTCCCTCAATTCTGCTTATTGTTTGCGCCATATGGCCTTTTTTAAGGCAACTCTAAATTTTGTCCCTGTTATTTTGGTCGGCTAAATTCGGCCTTTCAATGTAATTAGATGATGAAATTTTCTTTTTGAAGGCAAGCTTAGCTCACTTGGCTAACAGTGACATAACTTAAAGAGTAGTCTCAAAAAGCGTCATTTATATAAACGATCCCTCCGCCCAACTTAATTTATAAACCTATGTTTTAAAAAATTTGGTCAAGCTTTTAAAATGTCAGAGTGCTCAGAAGTTGGCCCAGATTTATATCCGAGAGATTGTTCATTTTCATGGGGTCCTTATTTCATTATTTCTGATAGAGGCACTCAGTTTACATCCCATTTTTGGAGGACTTTGCATGCCGAGTTGGGAACTCGATTGGATCTCATTACAACTTTTCACCCTCAGACAGATCGTTAGTCTGAGCGGACGATTCATGTTCTCGAAGATATGGTCCGAGTTTGTGTGATTGACTTTGGTGGTCATTGGGTCCAGTTCTTACCATTGGCAGAGTTTGCTTATAATAATAGTTACCACTCAAGTATTGATATGGCACCGTTTGAGGCTCTTTATGGGAGACGATGTAGATCTCTTATTGGGTCGTTTGATGCATTTGAGGTAAGGCCATGGGGTACTGACCTTTTGAGAGAGTCATTATATAAGGTTAAGGTAATTCAGGATAAGCTCTTAGCGACTCAGAGTAGACAGAAGGAATGTGCGGACCGAAGGGTCCGAGATCTTAAGTTCATGGTTGGAAAGCAGGTCTTGTTGAAGGTCTCACCCATGAAGGGTGTGATGAGGTTTGGGAAGAAGGGCAAGCTTAGTCCTAGGTTCATCGATCCATTTAAGATTCTTAGCCATATGGGAGAGGTAGCCTATGAGTTGGCTTTGCCTCCAGGTTTAACGGGTGTTCACCCGGTGTTTCATGTCTCTATGTTGAAGGGATATCACGGTGATAGTTCTTACATTATTCATTGGGATTCAGTCTTGGTGGATGAGAACTTGTCTTATGAGGAAGAGCTTATTGCTATTTTAGATAGAGGGGTTCGTATGTTGATGTTTAAGGAGATAGTGTCAGTGAAGGTTCAGTGGAAGAATGATCCCGTTGAGGAGGCTACTTGGGAGACTGAGTCCGATGTGCGACATAAGTATCCCCAGCTTTTCATCCAATCAGTTACCTTCCCTCTTGTTTTATTTCCTTGTCCGTTCGAGGATGAACGGTTGTTTAATTGGTATCTGATGTAATGACTCCTTAGGTCTTTATGTGTGTTTTGACCATTTTACCCCTGCCAGTTCATTTTCAAGACTAGGAGCGAGTCTAGTGAGAACTTAAAGATTTAGAATTCCAAAACAAAGGCATTTGATGGTATTTTTGTGCATTTGGTTAAAAACTTGTTTTATTCTGTTGGGGGGGGGGGGGGGGGGGTTGACTTAGTAAATTACACCTCCATTGGGTATTTCGAGGCTGCGGGTGAGTCTGTAGCGTATTTTTACATATGTGTGCATGTCTGGTTTATGTACGTAGGGCCTCAGATTGATGTCGGGATTTTGGGTAAAAAACTTGGTGAAAAACCAGAGGTTAATAATTTTGATGCGACCGCTGCAGCGGACGAGACCTCTACAGTGGGTCCACCATAGCGGGGAACTATCCACCACCGCGAGAATTCTAGTTTTGGGGGCAGACCGCCATAGCGAGACTGCTACGGCGAGGTTTTGACCGCTATGGTGAGTCGGGCCAATTAATAAGGTCCGCCGTAGTGATGGGTATTGCCTCTACAGCAAGACCGCTGTAGTGAACCTAGTGACCACTGCAGCAGTCAACAGAAGACAGAAACCGACTTTATATTGATAATTTCGAGCCATTTGTCCCATAACTCCAAAAACAATTTCCTAGAGAGAAAGAGGTGAATTTATTCCATTGTTTGGTGAAAGCATCTTTAAGGGTATGTCTTAATCTTTACTTTGTTTATTCCCTTTTCTTCTTTAAGTTCCATGAATTGCTTAAGGTTCTTTAATGGTGAATGGAAATCCTAGAATCCTAGAATTAGTAAACCCTTGAATAAATGGTGGGTTGTTGATTTCATTACTATTCTATCATTTAGAGTGCAGGTTATCATTTTCTAGGATGGGAAATTGATTAATTATGGTGATAATTATGTATTGAGATTTAGGGTTCCACCCAAATGAGGAATTTTGCCTAAAATCTGATTTGGAGGGGTTAAAGTGATTAGAAAAACCATAAATTGGAAGACTATGATTGTAGAGATTGAGGGTAGGATAAATTCACCCTTAAATTCTGGTTTCACCCATTCGAAAAAGGTTAGGAGTATTTTGGGTCCTCTTCCCTAAATGTTGATTCTTATTTTGATTAGGTGGTTTGTTGCTTACTTAGCGTTATATTGCTAGACTTTAAGCGTTCCGAGGCATTACGAAAGGGAAAGCTCTAGCAGAGTAGCTTGTAATTGTTCCAGTTCTGCATCTGAGGTATGTTATAATTTACTTGATTTAGACTTTGATTAGTTGATTGTATATGTAGTAGAATTGACGGGAGAAAGCATGATTAGGTCTTCGGACATGGCGTCTGGTTGGATATTACTTTGGTTGGTATGATTTCTGATTATGTAGGCTTGTTGCCATTACTTTATGAATTGAAACCTGAGGTGTATTTGCTGTGATATGGGAAGGAAGGAGTTCATATATACTCTTCTTGTTGATTGAGATGACTTATGCATTTATGCTATTGTTAAGTTGATTTATCTGAGTTTTGTTATGGATTTTGGTAAGGTGTCTTGTATTCTTTGACATGGATAATATTGACTAATCATGCTTTATATTGAGTGTTGAACTGGAAATACGTTGAGATTCATCTTGTGAACAGATACAGAAATATATTTAAAGGCACATTTGACAGGAGGTGAGGATGTGACCTAATTATGGGCTCATGATCTGAGGTCAGTTTCAGAGCGAGTGGTACATGGACACCATTGGTCCCCTGTAGGTCATGACTACTGTGCGAAAATAGCCTTTAGCATGTGTGTACGGTTGAGATACTATCATTGGTTGCATTGCATTGGACTTATCTTATTCTTGTGATTGTTTGATGACTATTGTTGATTATGTTGGTTGTTGTGTTGTTGTGCCTATCTGCCTATCTTGTTGGATTTACAAAGGTAGATGTGCCTATCTGCCTATCTACCGGTACATAGTGTTTGTACTGATACTACCTTGCTGCACCCTTTTTGAGTGCAGATTGTGTGCCAGAGACTTCGTTCAGACCTCACATTTAGCCTGAGGCCATTTCTTGTTCAGATCAGAGGATGAGCTCCTATTCATGCCATGCCGCCTGAAGGTCTTTCCTTATTGATGTCTATTTCATTTCTAGACACTTATGCTATTTTAGACAGTTATTTATTCTTAGACAGCTTTATGTTTTAGAATCCTTGTACGATGACTTATGGATCTTTGGGGTTGTAATAGTTAGGATTCCGCACTTTTGTTTTATTATGGCATGACTAGACAGTTTTATGATTTTATTTCTTGTTATGGAATTATATTTGTACAAATGAATGAATAATTGGTTAAGGGGATGGTTCGCCAACCAGGGGGGTTAGTGTGGGTACCATCATGACGGGTTAAGTCATGACATCACCCTAGGTGGAACAATAGCAGATGCATATTCTACCTCATCTAGCATATACGCAAAGATATTCTCAACTTCCACTTCCACTTCCACTGGTGGGTCTTGCGCTTGCAAATCCCTATTACCCCCTGCTGCACGTCCTCCTCTGTTGTTCATGATCACCTGGTTCACAGTAAATAACAAACAAGGTGTGATGGAATAGAAAACGACTTCAAGTAAAGCACAAACTATTTAGTAACTTCAAAATCGTATTCCCCGGCAATGGCGCCAAAATTTAATACGCTCAAATTACACCTATTAAATGGAGCAAAGCAGATGATGTCAAATACAGTAACCCAACTAGGTTGGGGTCGAATCCCACAGGGAATATACTATGAAAAGGTTACTAAAGTCGTAGAGTACTTTCTTGCGGTCTAGTTTCATATTCCGTTGAGTTTGTATAAGATTGGTTGTTTACTAACTAATTTCTTTTGGTTGTAATAAATGGATAAAAGAAAATCAAGGTTGTGTCCCCTTTAGATGAAGTGTAATGCTCTGGGTCTTAATATGATATACTTCTAATGCATTGTTATATGAATGCACTTAATCTCTACTTGACTCCCTAATATTTCCCAATAGTTAAAAAGTATTTCTCTTTATGACTTTTCCAAATATAAAAGAGTGTATATGAAGAACGATTAATATGTGTCGAGTAAACTCATCTTATTCCTAAGAGAATTTATTAAACGAGGGTTAACATCTCGAGTTCTTGTTTTTATTCCTACCAAACCCTACTCACTTTCCCAAGTAAAGAAAAGTTTATGACTTAAATTAACGTTTGCGACCATCAATTATGAATGAAGAACGAAGAATAAATAAATCCTAACAATCCATTATGCATATATCAGTAGTAAAAACCCATTCACATAACACCCATCCTTGGGTTCACAACCTTAGTAGAGAGATTAGCTACTCATGGTATTACTTGCAAAATAAAGGTTTGTAGAGGTCATTGATGCTTGCAATTGATGAAAAATAAGATGGAAAAGATAAATCTTGTCCTCAAAGGCTTCAACAACCAAAAGTATTCAATGCTATGAGAATAAAGTCCAAAACTGGTCATGAATAAAACCCTCCAAGAAACTATTTATAAGATCAAAAAAAAAAAACATGAAATTACAACTGGCCAAATTTGCCCTTGATGGCATCAAATACGATCCATATAATTAAATACGGACCGTATATAGTTATACGATCACTAAGTCTTCATTTCTTCTCTTCGAATTACGAGCATAGGATATGGCCCATATATAAATATATGGTCCGTAAAACTCGGCCGTATCTTCTCATCGTCAAAGCTTGACTTTCTGCCTTATTTTTCCATCCACTAAATACGAGCAGGGATACGACCCGTATAATAAAATACGGTTTGTATTTCTTGTCCGTAACTCAGCTTCTCCAACTTCAACTTTTTGTTTCCAATAGCTTCTTAAATACAACCAGGAATACGGTCCGTTTAAATATATCCGGTCAGTAATTCCTCCACTTGGTTTTCAGTTCATGCAATATCAGTGTTTTTATCCATCAACCCGTCGATTACCTGAAAAACAATAAAAACACATCAAAACGACACTTACTTGCTTAAAAACAAGTAAAACTTCTTGTCAAAAGGCATTAATTTGCCGTAATTTCATGACACATTAGCTATTGGGTGTTTACCCGGTCAAATAGACCTCCGCTGGGAATTTCGAGACTAAGAGTGAGTCAGTAACGCGTTTTTATGTATGCTTACATACCTGGTTTGCATCTGGGAGGTCTCGGGCGATTTTTGGGTTTTGGGAAGAAGTTGGTGAAAAACCAGCAAAATGGATGGTTTCTGATGTCTCACTGGGGCGGGCTATCGTACGCCACAGCAGACCCACCTCGGCGATGCCTGGTCTGCTGGCGCAAGTTAGTTGGATCTATATGGAATCTGCTCCAGCGGATGGAGCTCCGTTGGAGCGGGTACTATAACATCTATATGAATCCATTCTTGATGAATTTGGGTGGAAGATGGTCGTTTTGAAGTCGAACCAACAATTGAAGTTCTTAAAGGCTCTTAAATTCGCCTAAGTTTTGGTAGGTCTGCCTTCTGGGCGATTTTCCTGAAAATTTGTTGCGAATTTGGAAATTCTTCCTTGATGAAAGTTGTAGATCTTTGAAATATCTTTCCAATGGTAGGCCGCCCAGCCCGAGCAAAGTTATGTACAAAAAGTTATGTCCGTTTTACTGAAGGGCGCAAAACCTGGAGATTTCACCCAAAGTACGCCCAGAATGTACGGGACGTCCTTTTAGGATGTACTTCTTCCGTTTCTGGCAAAATATTGGGTTTAAAATGGGTATGGTCTTATTTTGTTCTCATTTTTTTCATCCTTCCAAACCCTAGGGACGAAAATCATCTCTCCAGGTCTTCAAATAAAAGGTAAGGACACCCTTAACATTAGTAATCTATTCTAACATCAAACCCATGATTCTTACCATGATTGTTGTGATCAAAACCTAGGGTTTGCAGCATAATTTTTCCTAAAGTGATTCAAGCTAGTGTTTGGGTGTTCTTCATTAGGAAAGTTAATTGTTAAACTTTGTTTAACATATTAAGGTATGTCTCTTTTGAAAATCATTTTCTTGACTATAAGGATGATTTGTATGTCTCTTTAAAAAATAAAATCCTTTTTTAATATAAAGGTAATTCATATGTCTCTTTTACAAACTCTCTTAAAAGATTGATTCTTTATAAAAGCATGTTTTGAATGATACGATGAATTGACATTACATTCTTGAAATCTATTACATACTTTGATTAATGGTTAATGTGCGTGAGGGGACGAGCCTACATTGAACCTAGATTTTAACAAACCCTATATATGTATAAGGTATTATGAATGTTTTCCTCTATGAGAGATGCTTAGTGATGATGGTTAATTGTTGGTATTGATGATTTTACAAAGGAACTATGACAAAGTAATCTTGTTTAAAGAAGTGGAAACGTTTTCATGATTATCTATGAAATTATAAATTTTCGTAATGGCATAATGAGCTTTAATGCTATTTGATGGTGTGACTACCTTGAGACAAATTATGAATCGACTTCTATGCTATGAACTTTGTTGTTGTGTTTGGCCTAGCTATTCAGGAGGAAGGGTAGCCACTATGGATCCTAGTGTGTCATTTCCTAGCCATTCGGGAGGAAGAGTGGCCACCGCTGGGTTCACTACCCGGGGTGTGATTTATGACTAGCTATTCGGGAGGAAGGATAGCCACCTTATACTACATAGTCCGGTGTGATTTATGCCTAGCTATTCGGGAGGAAGGATAGCCACCGAGAATTATATGTTTCGGTGTAGTGCGCTATGCGTGATATGCTTGATTCTTGGGCCTGTATTGGCATGTGTGACATTCTTATTCACTTATGGAATTGTCGATGACTATCTTAATTGATTTAAAAGGCATATTTGAAGTCGTAACTTGACAAGAGGCTTAATAGATGGGTTTTGACACTTATTATTAAGATACATGAACTGAATAACTGTTCTTACATCGCTCTCACATGACTGGCAAGACTAATTTCTTTATGTATTATGTACTCTATTTTCTTATTACTTATTGTCCCCGAGGCACTCACTGAGTACGAAGTACTCAGGCATACCATTGTTGTTTTTGATGGTATGTTAGGTAACGCAGAAGAGCAGGTTCTTGATACTCCAGGCGTTTAGAAAGGACTTGCTGTTGCTGCTGATTTGGTGAGCCCACACATTCATTTGTGGGACACTCTATTTATTTAATTCCATTTATTTATTTTAGTTTCCGGGCTGCGTTCCGATGGGTTAGACATTTACTCCTTATTCTTAGAAGCTCCTTAGTATACATTCGAATGTGGGTAGAAGAAGAGTTGTCGTTTAACTCTTTCGATAACGCAAAAACAGGTTCTATTTAATGCTTAGTGAAACCCTTTCTTTTCCCGTTCCAAATATTAATTTCTCCTAAGTGTATCTAAGACTATTTGAAGAGGTTCTAAGTGGATTCTTCTTGGGGGTAAGTTCCCTAACCTTCATTTTCCTTTATTTACCTTTCTTAAGCATGAATCTATGGTAGAAAATCTAGAGAACTCAAGATAGAAGATGAGTTTTGACATTTACTTTATACTTGATATTTAGTCTTCCAATATGAGATTTGTTGATGGATTTGACTAATCTAAGCATGGAGTATCATGAATTAGTAACCAGTTGGCTTGAATCTTTCTTTCTAGTTGAGATATTGAAAGATTGAAAGTTAGGGTTTATACCTAAATTGGGGGTTTTGCTTTGAATGATGAAATTGATCAATAGTTGAGCTAATTTAGCAATTGGGGAGTAGAATTGGACTTCTAGAACGTTGGGTTACCTATTCCATCTTTGAAATGCTCGTTTTACCCCTGTGGGCCCATTTTCCCTCCTTTACTTAGTTGTTTTTTATTCGAACGAATGTTTAGTAATATGGGTACCGTTGTTTCTCGTTTCTAACTTAGAATTTGACAATGGCTAGACTTTGAGTACTTGGTATCACGACCCAGCTAGGGGCCGTGACGGGTACCCGGGGCTAACCACCGAGCACCACTCATTCTATTACTCATTAAGCATTCTTTTATCAAATTCATACTTAACTCTTAGAAAGATCATTTATCATTTGAGAAAATAAATACTTTTATACACATAAGCCCTTCGGCTATCAAAATAATATATATATATATATATATATATATATATATATATATATATATATATATATATATATATATATATATATATATATATATATATATATATATATATATATATATAATAGCAACATCGTAAGACCATATAACTCACACCTGCGTATTTATGAGCCTCTACTAGAGTGCTAGACATAGGGACAGGACAGGATCCCGTCGTGCCCAAAATATGCATATGTACAAGTCAGCTAACATCTCCTATGAGTCTGGATCAAGCTCACCTCCCTGTCTACCTGTGGGCATGAGCACAACGTCCAAAGAAAACGGACGTCAGTACGAGTATTGTACTGAGCATTTAAGACATGAATGAAATGAGCATAATAGAAGAAGCATAAGCCATAGGAGGAAGATATAACCTGCATGAGTTTTATAGGTGAATACATTTCATACATATATCATATATTTATATAATCATAGTACAGGTATCATCATAGTGCATATATCAGCGCATCATCATCATCATCATCATCGTTAACCCGCGTCCGGGTAACCATCATATGCCGCCCACTAGTGGTGATCATGCCCGTCCCTCTAGGCTCGGTGTAAACATAGCAGCCCGCCTTAGCGGTGACATGCCCGACCAATTAGGCACGGTGGAATTGTATGCAGCCCGCGTTAGCGGTGACATGTCCGGCCTCTTGGGTACGGTGGAATTGTATCGTCATATACCTATCGTAACTAAACATTTTCGTACATGGCATAGGCATATTATAAACTTACATTATTGATCTCATAGACATATCATGACTTAGCATCATTATACATTTATCATTAAAAACATACATTAGAACTTGAAGACAACTATGGCTATGTCAGGGTGACATAAGGTCGTGAACCCCCGATTCCATTATGGAACATTTATAAGTATTCTGCCTCACCTTGAAGGAAATAGTATATAAGGTGGGTGTATACAATAAACGACATCATTAACTATATAGGAACATCATATCATGAACTCTAGAATCTTTAGACTTAAGCTCATCATCATCATTATTGGGTTCGTAATGTATCTCTTATCTCATGTAGCTATTCATGAACATAGACTCTTAGCCTTCCGAGATATAGAGGATTCATGGAGAAGAAGGAAAACTCATGTCATCGGATTCATGCCATAGAAATAAAGGACTAGTCTCACATACCTTTTTCGTTTAACTAATCTAGCGCTTGCTTGTTCTTCTTCGATGCCCACGTTTCTACCTTCAAGAGAATTCACATTAACATGAGCTAATCAATTACTTAAACGTGCTTACTAAAGCTAAAGAAAGTTGGGAAACATTTCCTTTGTTTATAAAAAATTTCCCCCTATCATATATCAACTCCCAAACATCCATAACAACATTCACAATATCACAAGCAACAATCATCATTCATCTACATTACCCACATTTCACAATTTCACTCCAATTTCTCCATAATCATGGTCATAATTCATTATTGAATTTTCTCACATATAATACTTATCCCATTTTCTAAATTTCATTCATAACATATTTACAATCACAACATATCGATAATCACGACTCAATCCAAGCCTTTACCCAACAATGACACTATTCCCACATTTATGACCCATTTTCTATATCTTTCTACAATTCAAGTGTCTTAGCTTTCCAATACCTTAAACAACATGGAATGATCATAAAACTCACCTTAGATGATGGGAGAATAAGCCTTGAGTGGAACTTCTCTTCTTGCACCAAAACCCTAGCTCACTTCCTTTGGGATTTCTTGGCTTAGATGAACTTTGATATGTTTTCTACACTTGATTTTGTGGGTTTGATGTAGTTGATCATAGATTTCTCTTGGTTTCTTGTGGATGTAGAGTGGAGATAATTCTAGAGGTTTCTTGAAGTGTGGAGTGGTGAAATGAAATGAAATAATGAGAGAGGGAGGTCCTTATATTAACACTTCAAATCTGTCCCGACCGTAACATACGAACCAACATACGGTCCGTACATTTTAGACGGGCCGTATGTCTGGTCGTATGTTTGGTCCAGTGAGGACTCTTATTCTGGGCAAGACATAAGGCTGTACATACGGTCCGTATGTTTTATACGGCCAGTATGTTTGACCATATAATGCCCAGTTCTCCGAAACTCGTTCTCGTCGACTCGTTTAATCTCCAATCCTTATGGAACCTTCTTGAAACTTCTTTAACACCTCAATACCAATATAAGGGACATTATCACTCTTCTCCAAGACATCATTACGCCATCATTAACTCCTCTCTCATAATTCTTACCCGACACGCAACATATCCCTTACTTTCCTTGACAACCTTCTTCCCTTACGTCAAATGTCTTTGAATCTCGATTAGGATCATCAAATGCTATTTCTTTCTTATCACAACATCATATACGTTGTGCCCTTCGCTATCCTATTCACCATACGTTAACGGGAAAGTTTTCAAGGTGTAACATTCTTCCCCCCTTTGGAACATTCGTCCTCGAATGTTAAACACTCGGGAATTCTACAAATATTTCGCCAGAGTTTCCCCTGTAATATGACACTACCATCCTGTCACAACAACCCATAATAATATTGCCTCACAGGGACACAACACAATAGAACTATAAATTGGCCACACACGACCAAAAACATGAAAAGAAAGCATACATACCTCATAATGTTAGTGTTTCATCTTGAATCTCTCCTGGGGTTTGGAATAAGTGCGGATATGTGAATTTCATTTTCTCTTCCGCTTTCCAAGTCATTTCTTCTCGGTTGTTGTTTCGCCACAAGACTTTGACTGAAGCTACTTTCTTATTTCGAAGTCTTCGTACTTGCCTATCTAATATGGCAATGGGCACTTCTTCGTATGCTAGCTTTTCTGTCACTTGAACATCATCTATTGGGATAATCCTCGTAGGATCTCCAACACACTTGCGGAGCATTGAGACATGGAAGACTGGATGGACTGATTTAAGCTCTGAAGGCAAGTCCAATTCGTAGGCTACATGACCCACCTTGCGGATAATTTTATAGCGTCCAATGTATCGAGGACTTAATTTCCCTTTCTTGCCAAATCTCATCACCCCTTTCATTGGCGTCACCTTCAAAAATACCCAATCATCAACATGAAATTCCAAGTCTCGCCGGCGGTGGTCCGCATAAGATTTTTGGCGACTTTGGGCTGTCAACAATCGATCTCGAATCACCTTGACTTTTTCTACCGCTTGCTGAATCAATTAAGAGCCTATCAGTTGTACTTCTCCTGTTTCAAACCATCCAATTGGGGACCTGCACTTCCTTCCATATAAAGCTTCATACGGAGCCATTTGGATACTGGAATGGTAGTTATTGTTATATGCGAATTCAATCAGAGGTAAGTGGTCATCCCAGCTACCACCAAAATCTAGAACACATGCTCGTAGCATATCTTCCAAGGTCTGAATAGTACATTCGGCTTGTCCATCGGTCTGCGGATGAAATATCGTGCTAAGCTTCACTTGGGTACCTAGACCTTCTTGAAAAGACTTCCAGAACTTGGCTATAAATAGCGCTCCTCTATCTGTGATAATGGATATCAGAATACCATGGAGTCGCACAATTTCCTTAATATATAACCTTGCATAATCCTATGCCGAGTATGTGGTTCTGACTGGAAGAAAATGAGCTGTTTTCGTGAGTCTGTCCACGATCACCCATATGGAATCATACTTGCCTCGAGAACGGGGTAATCCCACGGTAAAATTCATGTTGATCACTCCCCACTTCCAAGTAGGGATTTCCATTGCTTGCAATAATCTTTCTGGCTTTTGATGTTCGATTTTCACTTGTTGGCAATTTGGACATTGAGCTACAAATTCTGCTATGTATCTCTTCATGACATCCCACCAATAGATCAACTTGAGATCATGATACATCTTTGTTTCACCTGGGTGAATGGAATACCGAGAATAATGAGCTTCTTCTAGAATTCGACGGCGCAATTCTGCGACATTTGGAACTCATAGCCTGCCTCGGTATCTAAGAATTCCATCCATAGAAATTTCAAATGGGGACTTCTCTTTTTCATGAGATGTGTCTCTGTAATTGCACAAAAGAGGATCTTCATACTGGCACTCTTTCACTTCCATATTCAGGGACGAAACTGTGGGATCATTAACATCGATTCCTGCACCACCTGAATCAATTATACGTACTCCAAGATTAGCTAATTGGTGGAGCTCATGAATTAATTCTTTCTTCTCCGGAGGAACTTCGCATAGGCTGCCCATTGATCGGCGGCTAAGCGCATCAGGTACTATATTTGCTTTTCCGGGGTGCTATAAAATGCTCACATCATAATCTTTCAATAACTCTAACCACCGCCTCTACCGCAGATTTAACTCCTTTTGCTTGAAAATGTATTGAAGACTCTTGTGATCTATATAAATATCGACATGCACACCATACAAGTAATATCTCCACATTTTTAATGCATGAATGACTGCAGCCAATTCAAGATCGTGAGTTGGGTAGTTCTTTTCATGTTTCCGCAGCTGTCTCGAAGCATAAGCAATGATTCTACCGTGCTGCATTAACACACATCCTAACCCAACACCGGAAGCATCACAGTACACAACATGACCATCAGGCCCTTCTGGAAGTGTTAAGACTGGAGATGAGGTTAATCTGCCCTTCAACTCTTGGAAGCTGCGTTCACAAGCATCATTCCACTGAAATTTAACTGACTTCTAGGCTAGCTTCGTCAATGGGGCGGAAATAGAGGAAAATCCCTCTACGAACCTTCTATAGTAACCTGCCAATCCCAGAAAACTACGGACTTTTGTAAGCGTTGTAGGCCTTGGCCAAGTCTTCACAGCTTCAATTTTCTGAGTATTAACTCGAATACCATCATCTAAAATAATATGACCTAAGAATGTCACGAAATTCAGCCAAAACTCGCACTTTGAAAATTTTGCATACAATTCTCGGGTTTGAAGGATTCCGAGAACAATGATCTGCATGTTCTGATTCTGTGCGAGAGTGTACCAGAATATCATCAATGAATATTATCACAAATAAGTCCAAGAGTGGCATGAATGCATTATTCATCAAATTCATGAACATTGCCGGAGCATTGGTCAACCTAAACGACATCACCCGGAATTCATAATGGCCATATCTCGTTCTGAAAGCTGTTTTACGAATACCTTCTTCTCAAACTCTCACTTGATGATAACCCTATCTCAAGTCTATTTTAGAAAACCACTTGGCACCCTGTAGTTGATCAAACAAATCATCAATCCTTGGGAGGAGATATTTGTTCTTTATTGTCACCTTGTTCAACTGCCTATAATCAATGCACATTCGTAGGGAACTATCTTTATTTCTCACGAACAAGACTGGCGCTCCCCACGGTGATGAACTGGGTCTAATAAGCCCCTTCTCAAGCAAGTCTTTCAACTGTGCCTTTAGCTCTTTCAATTCTGCCGGAGCCATTCGGTATGGAGGAATGGAAATAGGCTTGGTGTCCGGCAACACATCAATAGCGAAATCAATCTCTCTTTCTGAAGGAAGACCTGGAAATTCATTCACTACCGGAACGGATCGAAAAGTTGGCGATTTTGCTTCGGTATCATGAAGTCGGACTAAGTGATAAATATATCCCTTAGCTATCATCTTCCTTGCCTTAAGGTAGGAAATAAACCTACCTTTTGGAGATGCTGTATTACCCTTCCATTCAAGCACGGGCTCTCCCGGAAATTGAAATCAAACTATTTTCATTCGGCAATCAACACTAGCATAACACGAGGCCAACCAATCCATACCCGTAATCACATCAAAATCTAACATTTCTAGCTCAATTAAATCAGCTTTGGTCTGGCGATTGCATATCACGAGTACACAATTTTTATACACTTGTCTAGCTATCACGGGATCACCAACCGGAGTGGATACCTCAAAAGGTTTAATTGGCTCAGGTTTCACCCCAATACAACCAGCAACATACGGGGTAATATAAGATACAGTAGAACCCAGATCTATCAATGCATATACACGGGAAAATATGGATAATGTACCTGTAACCACATCCGGGGAGGACTCAAGATCCTGTCGTCCGGCTAAAGCATACACACGGGGCTGAGTGGAACATGAAGTAGATGCTCCCCCTCTGCCTCTACCTCGACCTGCTGAAATCTGGGGAGTCTGTCCTACCGGGCGCACTAAAGATAAACCAGCCACTGATCCTGTGGGCTGAACCCCAACTTTACTACTCATTGACGGGAAATCTCGCATCAAGTGCCCAGTCTGTCCACAAACATAGCAAGCATCTGTGCCCTGGCGGCATGGCCCCGAGTGTAATTTCCTGCACTGGCTACATCGTGGAACTGGTGGCCTTCTCTGACTATAATCACCCCTAAACTGGGAACCTGAAACTCTCGAAATCTAACCCTGTCCTGAAGGAAAGGAGCGATCAAATCTCCTGCCTGTAAATCGTGGAGGTGCACTAGTCACCGACTGGCCTGAGTGTCTAGAATGTGTCAGCCTTGATCCCCCTCTATAATCACTTCCTGTCCCCATAGATCTGGCCCTCTTGCTTTGCTTTCTATCAACATCACGATCACCCCTTTGCGGAGGTTATTGTCCTTCTAAATTCTAGGCATGGGCTTGTATTTGGGAAATATCCATCCCATCATCCAACAAAGCCGTCAAACAATCCTTGAACAAATGTGGCCCTAAGCCACTCACAAACCTGTGTACCCTATCTCCCATATCGGCCACCATAGTCGGGGCATATCTAGCCAACGAATTAAATTGAAGGCTATATTCCCAGACATTTATATTTCCTTGCTTTAGATTTAAGAACCTATCCGCTCTAGCTCGACGGACCTCGAGTGGCAAATAGTGACGGATAAAAGCATCTACAAATTCTTGCCACACGGGAGGAGGCACATTTTCTTTTCTTGATGCTAGCCAATTATTGTACCATAATACCGCCACATCTCGGAGTCTATAAGATGCCAACTCCACATATTCAGTTTCGGAGGCATGAATAATCCTCAATGTTCTCAGCATCTCATCAATAAAACCTTGCGGGTCTTCATCCGGCTTTAACCCGAAAAACTCCAGAGGATTTAAGCTCATGAAATCAGGGCTCTGGTACTAGCTTCCCGATCACTTGAACCCGTAGTCTGCCGCTGTGCCTGGGCGGCAACTAACTGTGTCAATAGATGAATGACCTCAGTCACTTGTTGACCCGAAGCGACCGGTGGAGAAACTGGAGCTGAAGCTCCTCCTTGTTCCTCTACATTAGGCGGGGTGGAGGAAGTATTAGATGGGGCCTCATTATGTGACTCGCCCTCTTCTACATTCATTGGCGGCTCTCTTTCTACCCGTCTTTTCATCGTAGTCTTGTCCTTCTGGGCGGCTGTAGTTTTTCCCTTAAGCGGCATTTCTGAAATCATAGCACACTATTAGGGAGGAGAAAATCTTATAATACAGCTCTATCGCACGATCTCTTAAGATGAAAGATGGTCATTTTTCCTAAATGCCCTGTAGCCTCTTTTTTATTAGTGTGGCGCGCAACACACCATAAACAAGACTCTACTAGACACGGCTCGTAGACACTTCCTAGGACTGAACTGCTCTGATACCACTTTTGTCACGACCCAACTAGGGGCCGTGATGGGTACCCGGGGCTAACCACCGAGCACCACTCATTCTATTACTCATTAAGCATTCTTTTATCAAATTCATACTCAAATCTTAGATCATTTTTCATTTGAGAATATAAATACTTTTATACACATAAGCCCTTCGGCTATCAACATCGTGAGACCATATAACCCACACCTGCATATCTACGAGCCTCTACTAGAGTGCTAGACATAGGGACGGGACAGGACCCCGTCGTGCCCAAAATATACATATGTACACAAAAGAATAATCAAAGGCACTTCCGGAACAATGGAGTGCTCTCAAGTCAGCTAACAGCTCCTACGAGTCTAGATTAAGCTCACCCCCCTGTCTACCTGTGGGCATGAACACAACGTCCAAAGAAAATGGACGTCAGTACGAACATTGTACTGAGTATGTAAGACATGAATGAAGTGAGCATAATAGAAGAATCATAAGCCATAGAAGGAAGATATAACCTGCATGAGTTTTATAGGTGAATACATTTCATACATATATCGTATATTTATATAATCATAGTACAGGTATCATCATAGCACATACATCATCGCATCATCATCATTATCGTTAACCCGCGTCCGGGTAACCATCATATGCCGCCCACTAGTGGTGATCATGCCCGACCCTCTAGGCTCGGTGTAAACATAGCAGCCCGCCTTAGCGGTGACTTGCCCGACCAATTAGGCACGGTGGAATTGTATGCAGCCCGCGTTAGCAGTGACATGTCCGGCCTCTTGGGCACAGTCGAATTGTATCGTCATATACCCATCGTAACTAAACATTTTCGTACATGGCATAGGCATATTATAAACTTACATTATTGATCATCTCATAGACATATCATGACTTAGCATCATTATACATTTATCATTAAAAACATACATTAGAACTTGAAGGCAACTATGGCTATGTCGGGGTGACATAAGGTCGTGAGCCCCCGATTCCATTATGGAGCATTTATAAGTATTCTGCCTCACCTTGAAGGAAATAGTATATAAGGTGAGTGTATACAATAAACGACATCATTAACTATATAGAAACATCATATCATGACCTCTAGAATCTTTAGACTTAAGCTCATCATCATCATTATTGGGCTCGTAATGTATCTCTTATCTCATGTAGCTATTCATGAACATAGACTCTTAGCTTTACGGGATATAGAGGATTCATAGAGAAGAAGGAAAAATCATGCCATCGGATTCATTCCATAAAAAGAAAGGACTAGTCTCACATACTTTTTTCGTTTAACTAATCTATCGCTTGCTTGTTCTCCTTCGATGCCCACGTTTCTACCTTCAAGAGAATTCGCATTAACATGAGCTAATCGACTACTTAAATGTGCTTACTAAAGCTAAAGAAAATTGGGCAGCATTTCCTTTGTTTATACAACTTTTACCCATATCATATATCAACTCCCAAACATCCATAACAACATTCACAATATCACAAGCAACAATCATCATTCATCTACATTACCCACATTTCACAATTTCACTCCAATTTCTCCATAATCATAGTCATAATTCATTATTGAATTTTCTCACATATAATACTTATCCCATGTTCTAAATGTCATTCATAATATTTACAATCACAACATATCGATAATCACGACTCAATCCAAGCCTTTACCCAACAATGAACTATTCCCACATTTATGACCCCTTTTCTATATCTTTCTACAATTCAAGTGTCTTAGCTTTCCAATACCTTAAACAACATGTAATGATCATAAAACTCACCTTAGATGATGGGAGAATAATCCTTGAGTGTAACTTCTCTTCTTGCACCAAAACCCTAGCTCACTTCCTTTGGGATTTCTTGGCTTAGATGAACTTTGATATGTTTTCTACACTTGATTTTGTGGGTTTGATGTAGTTGATCATAGATTTCTATTGGTTTCTTGTGGAAGGAGAGTGGAGAGAATTCTATAGGTTTCTTGAAGTGTGGAGTGGTGAAATGAAATGAAATAATAAGAGAGGGATGTCCTTATATTAACACTTAAAATCTGTCCCGACCGTAACATACGGACCAACATACGGTCCGTACATTTTAGACGGGCTGTATGTCTGGCCGTATGTTTGGTCCAGTGAGGACTCTTATTCTAGGCAAGACATACGGCTGGACATACGGTCCGTATGTTTTATACGGCTAGTATGTTTGGCCGTATAATGCCCAGTTCTCCGAAACTCGTTCTCGTCGACTCGTTTGATCTCCAATCCTTATGGAACCTTCTTGACACTTGTTTAACACCTCAATACCGATATAAGGGAAATTATCACTCTTCTCCAAGACATCATTACACCATCATTAACTCGTCGCTCATAATTCTTACCCGATACGCAACATATCCCTTACTTTCATTGACAACCTTCTTCCCTTACGTCAAATGTCTTTGAATCTTGATTAGGATCATCAAATGCTATTTCTTTCTTATCACAACATCGTATACATCGTGCCCTTCGCTATCCTATTCACTATACGTTAACGGGAAATTTTCCAAGGTGTAACACTTGGAGGCACTTCAGAAGGGCAAGGCTCAGATTTGATTGTTCGTGGCTCCAGCTCGGCAACGAGGTAGGTTATGTCTTACCTTTGGTTAGACTCTAATTAGTGAATCATATGTAGAATTAGAATTTGACGGGTAAAACATGTTAAGCCTTCGGGTATGAAGTTGGGATTGATATTCTTAGGTTGGTTTTGCTGTTGACTATGTAGGCTCATCGCCAGGATTGTTATTATTAGGCTTGTCGCCCTACTGTCTGTGTGTGATATTCATGTGACTGACATACTTGCCCCTCTTTCTCTTGTTACCCCTTTGTCATATGAAAGAGGAATGTTGTTATCGAGAATTAGAATATTTATCTATAAATTACAATATTTAGTTGAGGATTTTTATGATTGATGTGTTTAAAGAGGCTGAGGATATGCATGGCATGCATTCCATACATCATATATGATTGTTACCTTTGTGTTTTGCATTCATCTCTCTCTCTCTCTCTCTTTTGTATTTCACTTATCATCGGAAAATGGAGGATAACGAGAACGGGCCTGAATTGTGATGTGTACTTATGATAAGACACGAACGAGATCTTGATTATGATTTACTGTTGGCAATGATATTATGCATGGCATTCATCTTCATTTTACATGATACATTGATATGAGCTGTGACTTGGTACTGATGATGATAAGTAAGAGAGTGTAGCCTCCGAGGTCTTTGCCGGAGAGTGTAAAAGAGAGATGAGCGTCTGATGCCCGAGGTCTTTGCCGGGATCATGAGAGTGGTAAATGGACTTCGCAGGTCCCCTATGGGTCATGACTATCAGGACATTGAGGATTTTAGTCCGTAACATGTGTGTACGGTATGAGACAGTTGGCCAGTGTATTGCACTGCTTTGCATATGTTCCCATCTACTTCATCCATTCATATCATTGATTCTGTTTACTGCATTTATATCATTGCATGGTACATTTCCGCATTGATTCCTTGATTGATGATTTATTCGATTTGTTGTGTGCTTATTAAATGCTTACTTAGTGACTTGATGGATTTGTGGTCTAGAGGCTTCCACCTAGGCTATGACCTGAGATTATTGAGACCTATTGTGGTTCCTATTACGGCAAATCTTGTTTGAATATGCTTAGTGACTGTCCTTGATTGCTTACATGTCTACTTGTTAATTTCTGTCTTTTATGTATGTAAACTAATTTTTCTCGGCCTACGATACCTACCATTACATAGTGTTTGTACTGATACTACTTTTGGTACACCTTTTTCGGGGTGTAGAGTTGTTCTAGGCATATGAGCGAGATTCAGTTAGCCTTCAAGGATCTCACGGAGTTCATATAGACTTTCCTGTTTAATTGTCATTCTAAATAGAAGTTGTATTCAGGTTGTGGTTGTAACTTTAGTTCAAGTTGTATACTTAGAAGCTTGTGCTATTCAAACCAGATTCCTTGGGTACTTATTTGTATTTCCGCACTTATTAGTATTTATTTATGATATTGAGACTTCTTTCATTACTTAATTTCCACATGTGATAACTAAAAATGGTTAAGTAAAGGGAAGGGTTTGCCTACCATGTGGGAACAAGGTAGGTACCCGCACGATCAGTGATTTAGATTGTGACAGATATAGACACTATAACAATTAATTTGTCTTTGAAGATGATCTATATACATGTAAAAATTGAAATCATCACATATATAAGAAAATCTAATCAATTCTGATTTTTCTCTTATAAGGACATAATGAAAACTCAAAAAAAAAAAAAAAAATTAGTATTCATTACTCGATTCATCATATTGCCCAGGGGTGTCAATGGTACGATTCGCTCTGTTATTTTTAAACAATTGCACCATACTAATTTTTCGGTTAATTTATTAATATAACCAAAACTAAGCTTTTTGAAACCATCCCAATCATCTCGGTTTCTCTTCGGTATCGGTATGGTTCGGTTAATTTTCGGTAATTTATTTTTGTAAAATTCACCTTTTATTTTTATAGATATACATATGTATTTCGGTAATTTATTTTTGTAAAATTCACCTTTTATTTATAGATATACATATATATATATATATATATATATATATATATATATATATATATATACAAGTGAACAGTACTTACGATCAGTGCTTATGAACAGTAAAAGTGAACAGTACTGTTACATAATCTAGTTTCTAACTCATTTATTCTTGTTTCTAATGTTAATATTCTTAGATTAAGAGTAGGGTCTTCAATTTTTTTAAGAGTTTCCTCTCTATTTATTTTTGTCTTAAATTCTTTTTCTATACACATTGTACATCCTTCTATATAGCAATTTTTACATTTAGCTCTTTTGTCTCTACTAGGGTACCATTTACAAAAGAAACATGCATTACTATCTAATCCCTTATTTCGTTCGAACTCATGGTTACAGTCTTCCGCTATATTTGCTAAATAATCTATTGCTTCTAAGTATAGATTTTTTAATCCAATTTCATTGATTAATTCTTCTGCTTCTGAGTCTGACGAGTCTGTTTTGATTTTTTCTTCAGTGTCTACACTTACTATAGAATATATACTCTCTGTGTCTGACATATATTCGTCTACATTTATTAATGTTTCTTGAAAATCTTCAATTAGCTGAGAATTTCTTGTCTTATTATTTATCCTTTTTGGACATGTATTTGCTAAGTGTTCTACACTTCCACAAGTGAAGTATTCTAATTTATTTCTATAATTCCTTTTTGTTCAATATTTTCTTACATGCCTATTTCTTACAAAGAAAAGCACACTTGCAAAAAAGAAGAAGAATGAAAAAATAGAAAGTATAGTAAAAGAGACATTAGAAAAAAATTTCCAGACAAAGGAACAAGACAAACACATAGTTAAAATTCCTAGTTCAGAATTATCTCCAAGTCAACGGATGTCTCCAGTCCATAGTTCAGATTTCGAAGGAGATGATATTAATTTCCAAGACAGTGCATTTCAAGACTCTCAAGATCCAAATGATGTAGACTCAGGCATGAGTTTTGATTCTATCGCACTACATAATTTATATATATATATATATATATATATATATATATATATTTTTTTTTTTTTTTTTTTTTTTTGTAAAATTCACCTTTTATTTATACACACACACACACACACACACACACACACACACATATATATATATATATATATATATATATATATATATATATATATATATATATATATATATATATATATATATATATATATATATATAATAGAAAGATTAGTTTAGCTTCGTGTTTCAAGTCTCAATACTTAAGCTTTATATAAAGTTGAACAAACTTTTAAACCCAACCGTATTTATACACACACACACACACATATATATATATATATAATAGAAAGATTAGTTTAGCTTCGTGTTTCAAGTCTCAATACTTAAGCTTTATATAAAGTTGAACAAACTTTTAAACCCAACCGTGTTTAATCTTAGATTAGTTGAACAGTTGAATAAAGGTGACTGCCATTATTGAAACTTTAGAGAAAATATAAATTAAAATGGACAATATTACAAAATTTGAAGGAGATGAAAATTAAAGGAAGAGGAGTAAATATTTACCTTTTGTACAATTGACTTTTTGTTAAACAAGAATGTTGAGAACAAGAAGCATAGTTGAGAAGCAATATAGTGAACATACCGCGTAGTCACTTTGTTTACAGTGGTAGGGTAAGTTTTGTATCACTTGTAATCACCCAAAAGCACAAGGCCCAAAGTAAATATTTTTAATGCTTTGTAATTTGTAATTTTAAACTTAACATACCAAATTTATTCATATATATATATATATATATATATATATATATATATATATATATATATTCGGTTTGGGTTTTCTTCAGTTTCTTTTTATAAAATAAAAAACCAACCCAGTTATTCGGTACGGTTCCAAGTTCATATTAGATTTTACGGTTTTATTTAAAAAGACCTAAAAATCGGTTCGGTTAGGTTAGATTCGTTTCGGTCGGTCGGTTTTCAAAATAGTTTTGACAGCCCTAATATTGCCCATGCTCAAGACATAATAAAAATTGGTACATATATACGAAAACTTTTATATATTGATGTGTGTGTGAAATAGTGGTAAAACTTGTCTCTTGCTATACAAGTCCCAAAAAAGTTTTTTTTTTCTTTTTAAAAAGGAATAAAAAAAAAGGCAGTAGAAGAAAAAGCGGAAGTAAAAAACAAGGACAAAGGCTAGCTAACAATGGTGACAATAACAAGAAACTAAAGCTAGTAGTAATTAAGTAACAAAAATAAAAGTCCTTCGAATAAAATTTGTAGTATTAATGGTGAACTTGTTTGTTATAGAATAGTACCAACATTTAGGTAATGATCACCTTTACAAAATCTTCATGAACATATATAACTCGAAGAAGCAACTCCGGCTAATTTTGTGTCAATAACTGTGCAGTAAACTAGGGGACAACTGTCGTTTTGCGAAATGACTTAATAATGAACATGCCTACAGTTAATTGGTCTGAGACTGAAAGCCAAACTATTTCTTTTCGAGCTTCTTTCTTCTAATCTTCTTCTCTTTCCCCACGTAGCTCGTCAAACACGAATCAAATATAGTCCCAACGGGTTTAACTTAATTCAATATTTTCACACAAAAAGTACGTAATTAGATATGTGAAAATTTACTAAAAGTAAAATAGATACTAACTTCTAACTCATAATTGCAAAAGTGCAATAAATTTAGTGGTGAGAGCATAAATAGTAAACTCATCAAATCTTATTCTTAGATTCTCCCCTGACTAGCTAGCTTATACAATTGGATGTGCCGAATTTGGTTGCTTGCCCGGAGTAAAGGATATCTGACCCGATCAACTACGTATATTTGTTTTTAAATAGCCAAAAATAAAAGGATCATGAACTTACCAATTTGATATAGGATTTGGCCCACTTAGAACTTCATGATCGCCAACTTCAAATTCTCTATGAGTAAAAAAGAAGAGGAGATGAGTCCTGTGGATTATTTCTAGGGATTTTTTTGAGTTAAACTTCATTGTTTCTTTAGAAGGAGGAGGAGGATATGAATGAACAAGGATAAGGAAAATGAAGAAAAGGGTACAGGAGAAAAGGAAAGATTGAGATTTAAATGTGGAGATTTATGAGGTTTTGATCAATTTTGCCATGTCATAATCTGAGAAATAAATCCCTCCCCACCAAGAGCCCACCAGAGATTAAAAACACCTAATCAATGTGGCTTTATAAAGGCAGCAGATTGAAAGGAAGGAGGAAAAAGGAGTTTAAGTTGTCACACCCCTTTTTGGGCCCCGCGCAATGAACGCACTCGGGTTTTTATTGTTTAAGGGTTTTTCATTTGACGTGACGGTTTTGAATAGGAATTATTTATTTACAGAGTCGTCACTTGGAATTGAGTTATGGTGTTCCAAGTCACCTTATTGAATCCCTAATCAAAAGGAAATGACTCTTTATTTTTGGTCTGCGAAAACAAAAGACCGGGTAAGGAATTTTGTTGACCGGAGAGAAGGTGTTAGGCATTCCTCGAGTCCCGTGGTTCTAGCACAGTCGCTTTTATCGACTTATACTTGGTTATAATTAATTCTTGGATAAAATGTGTTTTAATTGTTTAAACTTAGGAGCGTGTATGCATGCAAAGTCTTTCATTATATTAGAGTGTCCAGGAGCGGGTGACCCACATGACTTTTCTTCAATTTATATGCATTTAACCAAGAAACGCGTCTGTCCACATGGTCAACACAATTGTTATTAAGTGTCAAGGAATGGGATGGCCTACATGACATTTCTTTGATTATATGCATTTAACTAAGGAATTGGTCGGTCCACATAGTCAACACAATTATTATTAGAGTGTCAAGGAACCAGATGGTCCACATGACTTTTCTTTGATTATATGCATTTAACCAAGGAACGGGTCTGTCCATATGGTCAACACAGTTATTATTTAGAGTGTCAAGGAACGGGATGGTCCACATGACTTTTTCTTTGATTATATGCATTTAACTAAGGAACGGGTCTGTCCACATGGTCAACACAATTATTCGTTAGAGTGTCAAGGAACGGGATGGTCCACATGACTTTTTCTTTGATTATATGCATTTAACCAAGGAACGGGTCTGTCCACATGGTCAACGCAATTATTATTAGACGCGCCTAAAGAGTCTACTGTTAGAAGCAGTTATTTGTCTCTAGAATCCGAGACTTATTTCTTTATCTTTTTAATCATTTTTTGCTATTTTCTTTTCTGTTTGCAACGAGCCTTGGATTAATCCGCAACTCGTCTCGCTCCCTCACAATTGTTTTTTTCAATAGCAACGAAATTTGAATTTATTCGTGTCTCATCTTGCTCATTTCACACTAGTAATTAATTAATCGGGTCTTAAACATTCGTCTAGGCACTAATTCAAAATTACCACAAGCATTCTGATACATAAAAATAACCACGAAGATATGTAAATACCAAATGATACAAAACTTAAATGAAGACCATTAAATCTCTTATAATGTAAGAAAAAGAAAAGAAACGGAACAGACCCCTTAGAAGCTTCTTAAACTTTCTTAATTGGACATCATTAGATAATATATTTCTTGAAGGAGGTTTCTTATATGGTTTTAAATTTATTCAAATACAATGAGAGATGTCTTTAACAAACAAATACACCACGTAACAAATTCATGTCACGTCCGAATTAGTCTACAGGCGGCGCAGTCATTTTACTAATTAACATGGATTCCACTTAGTTTTCTTAGTCTAAACCATAAACCAACGATGTAGTTAGCAATTCATATCCTTAATATTTGATCTTAAAATTTCATTAGGTTTTCTTTGCAACTCATCAGTATAACAGCAATGGGTACAAGCACATTAGCAATTTGAACATATTGAATCATTTAGTTTAATAACTTAGTAGCAGATATGAAAGAAGCTGTTGGAATATCTACCATCTTTCTCAATTAATTCAAACAAAATCTCCATAATTTTTAATCACAATCAATCACATGGTAATAAACCCAACAATAACGCACAGAAAGTTTAAGCAAATACATTCATTCATGACACAGTCACGACAATGAAAGAGAGAATGGACCTTTAATTTGGGTATGCCTTTCCCAAACTTTGTTTATCAGAAAAAAAAAACTCCGAGCAACTATTCATACAGCAACGGCTAAAATGAACTGGAAGCTAAATTCAACCATGACTCCATGTCGGAGAAAACTCGAACAGAACCTCTCGAAGCGGAGCTTCTGACGAACACCTCAAAGCTCAAAAATCTCGGTTGAACACCATCAGAGAGAGTATTTGGTGGTTTAATGATTGTTTTAGACTGAAATATGATGGTTATATGGGTGTTTTCCGGTGTTGTCTTCAGGGGCGGATCCACTTGGGGGCGAGGGTGTTCACCCTCGGCAAAAAATTATAGTGTATATATAGGGTAAATTTTCTGTGTTTATGTGCATATATTAACTTTTGAACACCCTCGGCAAAAAATTACAGTGTATATTTAGTTTTTTTTTTCCGAACACCCTGAATGAAAATCCTGGATCCGCCACTGGTTGTCTTGGTGGTGAAGAAGGCTGTTTTAGTATTGTGCTACGATGAAAAGGAGAAAAATAGAGTCTCCCTCCTAGGTTTAGGTCATAGTCCTTATATATATTGTGTATGGGTATATGAAAAAAACTTTGGGTAATGGGCTTTGAAAAAGTGGGTGCAGATGGGTTTTCTCTTTTTTTTTTCTTTTTTTAAAAAAAATGAAAAAAGGCATTTTTTATTGTTGTTGTTATTTTAAGAAAAAAAAATACATAAAAGGGTGTATGTGATGTGTGTGTGTGGATGCGGTATTAAAATTGAGTGCTGAAATGACATATAATTAACAAGTGAGAATATAAAATATACTATTATTAAATTAAAATAGCAAGATAAAATATGTACTTACTCTATATTTATTTATTAAAACTTTTAACTTGGAAATTAAACTAAAAATAGATAACATATTTTCGGACATTTTCTTTCTTTTTGTACTAATAAAAAATAAAAAAACTAAACATATATCCTAGAAAGGTGACTCTATTTTTGTGATTTTCGAATATTCAAATAAGACCTACTAAACCAAATAAAACCAAATAAAATGTCCAGATCATACTTAAAGGAAAATTTAGATACTAGAAGGTGAAACACCCCGGGGAGGGTAAAAAATCACGTGTCCACATAAGTTATATACGTTAACAATGTAATAAACTTTTACATTGGGGATGCGGTTGAAATAAAGGAAAATATTTTCTTACTTACATTCTGGTGTTTGATAAGTAAATAGAAATTTCCCCAAGAGAATTTATATGTAGTTTAGATAGATAATATGAGATGGAGATGGGGTGGGTGGGGGTGATTTGGGGTGGGGGTTTAAGGGTGGTGGGGGTGGTTAGGAGGGGTGGGGGTAAGAGTGGGGCGGCAATTAGCATGGAATGCCCACTTATAGAACTTGCTTTCTCTGGGAAAGTCATTTTTTGATTTAAGGAACTTATTTTCCGATAGAAAATATTTTTTAAAATATTTTTACCAACTATAAATATGTTAAATTGAAAAATATTTTTCAGAAAATATTTTCCTCCAAATCGAACGCACCCTATAAGCACAATTTAACATGTTATAATATTTTACTCCTGCATGTCATGCATATGATTGATATGAAAAATGACCTATTATTGTAGATCAATTTAACCTAATAATATAGAACAATTTTACATTGTTAGTGCATAAATGAAAATCAAGAGGGGGGGAAACGCAAGGAAAAAACGAGGGATTATAAATTTCAGAATTGGAGAAGTTAAAGTTGATGGAACTTAGAAAAAGGCATAGGTTTTGGAAATTCGATAAAGATTTTTGTTGAAAGAAAGAACCTACTCAACATGGAAGTATATAAGAAAAGAAATGTGCCAAACCGATGACTTTGGTGCCTTTCTTTTTAAATTAATGAGCATTTATACCTTTATTTATCAAAGTGATTATCTAAATCCAGCTGCTACCAAGTGAAAATACCGAAGTCGTCTGTTCTTAATTACTTTATACTATAATAATTTGACCTTTTTTTTTTTTTTTTCAAAATATCCTTATTAAGTTTTTACACACTAAAATGTGAATCTTGCAATTTTTTCACATGGTTACTAAAGAAATAGTGAATATATAATGGAATAGTAGCAAGGTTGATGGACCCTATTATCCACTTCATGTTATGTCTTTTTCAAAAGTTAGAGCAAGTGCATGTCATGTACATCGATTAGTAGGTATGAGAGGAGCCGAGATTTGAATTCATTGGACTCGTTTTTTCAAATGAATTGAAAACTAGCTTATTGAACGATTTCATATCTCACATCATTTCATAAGATTGGAAATCAAAACTTTTAGAAATAACACAATTCTTGAAAGTAACCAAATGATTTTTATGAGTAATAGCTAGTGTAATGTTTATTTTTCCCAAGTTAATTAGTTCTACGTTCAAGTTAACTGTAACGACCCCCTCGGTCGTTTTGAGAACCGATGCTTTATTTTGCCTGTCGTCCATTCCAGAAGCTTTGTAATGGTTATTTTGAGCTGCTTGCAAAATTTGAAGTCAAACGGATGTCATTTGGTTCACTTTGGGAAAATGTTTCATTTTGGCAATTTCGGTATTTAATTATTTGGATTAGTTGTTTGTTTTGGGGAAAACGTGCTCTGATTGGCAATCTGAAGATTTCATTAGAATTGTAATATTATTTATGACCTGCAGAAATTGACGGAACTTATTTTTGAGTTCGTTTGGTTGGTTTTGGGCAATTAAGTTGGTTTTAGTATTTAATATGCCTATTTATGGCGAAAAGATGGTTCCGGAAAGAAATAAGTCTCGGATTGAAAATTGTTATTTCTGTTAGCTTCGTATTGATGTTTATGCCTAATGGGGATGGTTGGCCCCATTCTTGAGGTGACCGGATGAGAATCGGAGAAGAAAATCTAAGTTTTGAAAATTTGAAGTTCTAAGTTTCATAAGTTTGATCAAAAGTTGACTTTTGAGTAAACGTGCCCAAAATCGAATTCTGACAGCTTCATTAGATTTGTAATGTGATTTATGACTTAGTCGAATCATTGGTTTGGGTCCCGTGGGGTTCAGGAAGATTTTGGATGTTCGGTTAATTAAATGTTGAGTTTTGAGAAAGTTAGAGCGCTTTTGTGGAAAAACATGCTTTAACGATGTCGGATCAGTGTTTTGAGTGTGCGATCAAGTTTGTCACGTCGTTTATACTCAAGCTACATATTTGGTTTGTGTCCGGGAGGTTCCGAATGAGTTTCGACGCGTTTGGGGGATGTTCGGAGAAAACTCAAAAGTGTTGAAACGTGGTTTTTTTTTCTTACTTTAGCAGCGAATTTCTCGAAATCCATAAAGAATTTGGATATCAATGAAAGTTGTAACCCTTTCAATATAATTTTTCGAGGTTCAAGCCGTTCGTGATTTCGACATTCGTGCAAGGAATTATGGCCTTTATAAAACAGAATGTTGTGCTAGTTTTCTTGACAGCAACTGAATTTTTTTTTTTTTGAAAACGACTATTTTGCCCTATTTCGTCCATAAATTTCTGACTTTCTTTAAAACTTCAAAACATCATATCTTTGTTGTTTTAAGGCCAAATTAGGTGATTCAAAAGGCTATCTTGGGTGTAATTTCGCAAGGATCATTTTTGACTTGTCAAAGGAGAATTTCGTGATTATCTAGCATCTGATTCGGGCCGGGACAGCTGCTGCGTTTTTCACTTTGTTCCGAAATTTAGTCACTTTTTTTTTTCACAAGGTTGCGAGCTTGGATTTGGGCTATTTAGGTGTCTATGGATTCCTCTCAAATAGTGGGTAAGCTCCTAACCTCTGTTTTTGTATTTTCCCGTGAACCCCGAGGCTTATTTAAGTTTTAGTCTTAATTTTGGTTGGGGAAAATTGGGGTTTTGAACCCAAAGGTTGAAAAGTGGCAGATCATGGATTTGAGGATCAAGATGATGACTTTTTGAGTGGGTTTTATGGATTTAGACTAATTAAGCTATGGGTAAACCATTTTTGAAATAAAATTTCAGTTTTGCCCTTGCGGGCTCGGGGTTACCTTTTTGGGTTCCGAATTAAAGTATAACAATATGAGTATCATTAGACTCGTTTAAACTCGTAGAGTACTGTTTTGACTTTATTGGACCTGATTTTGCAATGAAATTACGGTTTTGACCTTTGACTTTTGGATTGACTTTTTGGATCCAAATCCTTTTTATGGCAGTAAGGGTATCCTTAGAATCGTGTGTTAATGTAGAATTCATATTTTGATAGCCTTGCTCATTCGGAGGCACTACGGAAGGGAAAGGTTTGAGTGTTCATGGCTCCAACTCGGCTTTCGAAGTAGGTTACGGTTTGCTCTTTTAGACTCCGATTGAAATGCGTATGTGGTCTATAAATTTTGAAGAGGTATAGGGCGTGATATGGATCTTACCTTAGTGATTGCGATGAGCACTTGGTGGGTATCCATGTATATTGTTGGGTAGTTAGAATGACGGGGAAAACATGTTGAGCCTTTAGGCGTGGTTGTGGTGATAAAGTCACTTAGGTTGATATGATTGCTAATTATGTTAGCTATGATAGCCGTGATTTTACTTATGCTTTCTTGATGGAATTAATTACCTCATCGCTCCATATCTCGTGTGATTGTGAAAGGAAATGGTTTTGGATGTATGAGTTGGCATATGTAACTAGTTTGATGATGCACATTCATTCTGGAAATTCATAATGTTGATGACATAAGATATTATACATGCTACACTCATTTCCTGTTTATGTGTACATTTGAATAAGTTATGCTAAAATGAGGTACGAGGTGGTATGAATGGCCGAAAAGATGGTAAGGTATGTTCTCACAAGTCTAATGGGAAATAGTTCCGGAAGGAGTGTTGCGAATGGTATAAAGCCGAATGGGCTAAATACAGGTAATAAGAATCCTACTCAGCGGAATATGGAGGTACTTATGGCAGAACGGGCCAATCTGGTCTTTCACAATAAAGCGATAGATGGAACTGCCATGAAATGACTTATTAGTAGATTAATAGAGCACTTCGGAATGACATATACATCACATATCCTGGATCAAGTAAAAACTCTGGGGTGGCATCTCATGCATATTTCACTTGCATATTGTTGGCTCGGGTTACACGCCTGCAGCAGATCAGTATGGTATGTTTTCACAGTCCGGCAGCAAAGTCGGGTGGTATAGTGATTGGTCACAATCCGAAAGCAAGAGACCTTGGGCGGTATAGTGGCAGGTATGTGGACCTCACGAGTTCCCCATGAGTCATGACTATATGGTATAGCCTATAGCATGTGTGTACCGGAATAGTCATTGGCCTAGGCATTGCATTCCTACTCTCATTATCCATCGATTTCATTGTTCCTCCTATGTGATATGTGCTTATCTGTCTTACCTGATTTCTTGTTAAATTATATGAAGCATGTGTAAATGGTTACAGTTAAGGTATTGTAGCTTTATTGGTTCACTTGGTGTTTATCTCAGTCTTAATACGTGATTCCTATTGTTGTCGACTTATGATACCTACCGAGTACTAATGGTTTGTATTCAGCTACACTTGCTGCATTCTTTGTGGTGCAGATTGGGCTCCAAGTACGAGTAGGACCCTCAGAGCCGCTGGAGTTTGAGACCCTGAATTCAGGAGATCATGGTGAGTTGTTTGCTTGGTCCACAGCAGCCTTCTTGCTCTATCTTTAATTATTCCTGTCTTTGATTTATACCTAGACAGTATATCAATGGATTTCTCCCTTATATTGTATTCGTAGTGGCTCCTGTACACATGACACTAGTCTTGGTGGTGTTTGTATTTTCACACTTCTTTCGTAATGAAAGACTTTGTGTTTGGGCATTTGATTTATCCTTTACTTTCCGCATATCTAACTTAATTGAATTGGTAAATGGTTGGGTGAGCTTACCTATCGGGTGAAGATAGGTGCCATCACAACTTTAGATTTTGGGTCGTGACGTTGACATTTGGAACCAATGAAAATGAAATAGAAGAGTACAAAACTGGTGAAACAAACTGGTAAAATGACTTTAGTGTGAACATTGTTTTATCTTTTTTAATGTTACTAGTTTCTGAGCACGTGATTTGCACGTGTACCTTATGTTAATTACTAGTGGGATGTTGCCCGTGCTATGCCCGCACCCAATATCTTTGTTTCTATTTTCTATTATGTTACTATGATCGAATTTATACTGTTTTGTTCGTTTAACCTGCAAAAGTCCAGAGAATTTTCTTGAGTGAGATCGTTTCGAACATAAAAGATGGTTAGTATTTATCTTTACAAATAGGATGCATTATGTATAGTTATGTACAGGAAAATATTTGAAGCAAAATTCATATTTGTTAATCCAGCTAACAATCCAGTTTTTTGCATCAAGTAGTAATACTAAAAGTGATTTGCTTTTTTCATATAATTATTATAGCATATTTAAGACCACAAATTTCAAAAGTTTTTTTTCTTTAAAATATGTCCGCATGTAGAACGATAAACAATGATAAAACTCGAATTTACGTAAAACGATTTTAATTAGCTATGTTTTTTACTTTTCAAATAAATAAAAGAATAAATCTAATAACAGTTAAATCTAAAACTCATTTCTATTATTTCTATTATATATATAAGTAGTGAAGATGGACGAACATGACTATTAATACTTGTACCAAAAGCTAAATAAATTATACATTTTAACACAACAATGAATGCTTGTATCAAAAGCTATATAAATTGTACACTTTCACCAACTACTTTTTTATCCCACGTGGACTATGTCATAGTACCCAATATTTATTTTCTTCTCATGTATACACGTATGTACTTCAATTTTAATTCTCCGACACATTTATTTCCTCCGTGCACTTTTACTTGTTCATTTTTTACTTTTCACGTTCTTTAAGTACTCCCTGCGTCCCATATTACTTGGTCATATTACTAAAAATATATGTCCAAATTACTTGTCTGTTTACAAAATCAAGATAAAATTAATTAAATCTTTCTCATTTTATCCTCTTCGTCCCATATTACTTGGCTACTGAATATTTATTCTCTTCTCATGTATACACTTATGCACTTCAATTTTAATTCTCCGACATATTTATTTTCTCCGTGCACTTTTACTTGAACACTTTTGACTTTTCACGTTCTTTAAGAATTAATAAATTAAGTACTCCCTCCTTCCCAAATTACTTGGTCGCATTACTAAACAACTTTTTTATCCCACGTGGATATATGTCATGGTACTGAATATTTATTCTTTTCTTATCTATACACGTATGCACTTCAATTTTAATTCTCCGACACATATCTATTTCCTCCGTGCACTTTTACTTGTTCACTTTTGACTTTTCACGCTCTTGAAGAATTAATAAATGAATACTCCCTCCGTCCCATATTACTTGGCCACATTACTAAAAATATATGGCCAAATTACTTGTTCGTTTACAAAACCAAGATAAAATTAATTAAATCTTAATTTTGATTTCTTTGTAACAATTCTTTTTTATCTATAATTGTTAATATAAAAAATTATAATGTAACTAATTTACCCCTTATTAACATATTTTTTAATTAATTTAATAAAAATATTTTATTAGTTTTGCTTTTAAAAAATCCAATATATGCAACAATGGTTCTTATGTTTGGATCTGAATAGTTAGTTAATTGAGATGGATATCAACCTGTCGGTATACATATAAGACATTAAAGAATTTAAAAGAAAAATCTAGAATCAAAATATTAATTTCCCTTCATATTCTTGCTAATTTTCTTTTTCACATCGATGAACAACTTTCATTGTCATGATAATGAGAAAAAAGTCCGACTCTTTCCATCTCAAAGACTTAATTCCATCATTTTTTAATTATAACTAAAGTGATGGTACATTAAATACATTTTATATATGTTGCTATATATAATAACAGTTAGAATGTTTTTAAAAGTTATTTACAAAATATACAAACCTTAAAGACTGGTTGATTAAAGTGACAGAGTTTAAGAAATAAAGATAGACTTTTGAATCTTGTGGTTCTGAATTAAACATGTGTATAATATAATAAAATATCCTTTGAATCTTGTGATTATAAACTTGACATGTAGGATATTTGAATTGTCAACTTACTAAATATAAAAAGAGGCTGACATAACCAAAATAACACAAATTTTAACAACAATTGAGAAATTAAGGGGAAAAATAAGTGGAAAAGAAACAAAATATGGAGACTCGCTAAGGAGAATCACGGTATCCTTTGCAAAATATACAAACCATAAAAGCTAATTAAAGTGAGAAACCAAATTAATCATGTTGGGCCCCGTGCATCGCACGGGCATAGTTTGCTATTGCTATTAGAAATAGCTAGCAGTGGAACCCAACAGTTTAGAAAATTCCCAAGTAACGAATGCGGAAGTGTTATACCCCATTTTAACCGGGTTGATGCGGAGTACAACATTTTGGTGATTCCTCTTTATTTTGGTTTTAAGGAGTCGCCACCTAATTATTTTAAGGGTGAATTAGGACACCTAAATATTAACTACGGTAAAGTTAAAACTAAACCTCCATTAATGGTCTGCTTAACCAGTGTGATTCTAGGTAAGGGCTCTATATTATCCTAAAGGGAAGGGGTTAGGCATCCTTTAGAATCCATTAACTTACGGTTATCCGACCAAACTTAGGTTAATTAATATAGACTAAACGCAAATATGATATTAAGAAAATAATTTGTAAATTATTGCTACGGTTTTAAAAGAAGAGAGAAAAAAAATGTAATAATGCTATTTAAAATGATACTTATAGATATTGCTAGGGGCTTTAAATGAGAAATATTAGCTAGAATAAGACCGATAGAAAATATGATAATTTACATAGAAAGGAGATTTCAAAGGCCGTTTAGCGAAAGAAGATTTGAAATGCTAAATAACATTTAAAGATATGTTGATATGATTTTAAATACTAATACTATTTTTTAAATAAAACTTGCAAAAGATAGTTTGCATGTGAGTAATAGTTTTAATAGAAGACTTAGCAAATTGAAACTTTGAATAAAATAGTGTGATATGAATATGACTGCGTAGAAAAATCTAGACTATTTTTTAAAATGGGAAGCGAAAGGAAGTGAGTTTTCTTTATCTTTTATTGACTATGATTAATGCGTGATTGATTCTAACTCGAAGATTTATTTATGAGTATACCAGAGTTTATATTTGAGTATTAACAATGTTTTGAAATGTCTAGGATAGCAAAATGTGATTCCCTTTATTTGAAATATATGGTCATGCCATTTTGTAAATCCATTATTCCCAATAAAATAAATATTAGACATTATAAATAATTTTAACATAAAAAATAAACTTATGGAGTTAATTATTTTAGTCTTCCTAACTACCCACTATTAAAACTAAACCTAATAATTTCACTAAGGTTTATCTAAATCAAGAAAATAAAAAAAAATAAAGAGTTAGTCATGCAATACAAATTAAATGCACAAAAAATAAAGTAGAAGGGGCAAATAAGTTAAATGGGTTCAGCCCATTTAGGACTGCTAGATCAAGCTGCTGTTGGGCTTCAGCCCAGAAATTTCAGGGCATTGTTGTGGGCTGTCGCTGTTATATGGGCCTTGACCCAATAAATTTTATATATTGATGCTGCGGATTGACTTGATGGGGAATGACTCGAGAAAATTTCGTTGGGCCTTTAGCCCAACAACGAATGCAGGAGAAGAACGAGTCCCTCGGATTCATACGCGATAATCATGCAAAGAATAAAAGGAAAGGATTAGCATATGACGAATGAATAACGTTAAATATAAAAATATAAACTTAAAACAGACCAATAAATTATGTATATTATGTGTATATTGGAATATGCCTCATGTATACACGTTCAGAAGGATGTCTAGCCATGTGCACAATTTGATATATGCAAGGAGCTTCCATACAGAACTCCTTTTTAATTATATAAGCAATACATGCAGATTAATTTCAGATAGAAACTCGCACTATATATGTAAGCAAGAAACAAAAGAAATATCAACCAATATCCCTCAAATAAATAACATGTTATCAGTTAATGTACCGGAATAATCAAATATCTAGAATAACACTAGGCACCCCAATTTTAACTAATATCCTAGAACCTTAGCCGTGAATTATCAAATCCGATATTCAAGTTTAGCAATGAAGGAGTACTGAATGTGCATCACTCAATATGGTATGACCTGGGTAAACTAGTTATAGCTTCGATCATGTTTTCCCCCATCACAATCTCAAAAGCAAATCCTCAATGTCATTTGTGAGATAAGAAGATTACCAAATACTTTGAACACACATTAAAAGTAAAGCCATATTTTCCCGTGTTGGAACAAATTTCAAGAAATTTATAAGTAGTGACACGACCAAGGAAATGAGCAGGGGAGTAGAAACAAGCCAACAGACATGTCAAAGGAGGAGGGGATGTCATGCAGGAGTCAAAAGAACATCAGCAAGCATAGATTGGCATAATCAAACAATGGTCAAAGTGAGAAGGCAAGCAGGTCATAGCATGTATGGAGAGGTATACCAGATTCAGACGAGAACACAGATAATGCTATATACATTCAGGGGGAAGAAAACAGTGCAAGTCTAAGCTTCACAATCAATAAGTATGTCTAACCTAAAATACAATACCATAGAATTCCACAGGGAAAGCTAACTGTGCAAAAAAAAAACTAACAGGGATGAACCTTAAATGCAGAACCTAGGCAGTCAAATATTCCTCGAGGCATAAGCCTAAGTCCAATGCTATGGCATACATGTATGGTCACAACACATATTTAACATGAATTAAATGGCACAAGCTTGAAGGAAACATGATTATTCAAATGTATTAGCACAAAATTCAATCGAACTTATGTGTTCAACAGTGCAAATTTTAGTCAAGCAGTAATGTTGGGAATGAATCAACTAAGCAGTTTTCATCTTACAAGATTTAATACCTCTGAACCATTCCTATTCATTTTAATTCAGATATTACCATGAATGGTTAAAACAGTAAATAGACAAGCTCCTTTATCTTTTTACCCTTTATGCTGCTTCTAGCATTCCTTAGTTGAAAGGCTAGTTAACTAGATGTACAACCCTTTACTTTGGACACATTTTAGCTTCAAAACCAAACTATGAAAGTCATACATCATGAACGATTAACAAACAAACCCCTTCTTCCTTTTGAATTGATCAAGCCAACAGGATCACTATTAGATGAATGCCTACCTCTCTAGCAGAACGTGCCACATACACAACTAAATAAGAGTTGCAAACTACAGCGAAACTGCAATTGAGCTAAGCTAAAGTCAAGACATGAACAAATAGATTCAATCAACTTCTACATTGCAAAACCCGAACTAAATTTAGACACGAACATACGAGAATCATTAAGACCAGAATCGAACTAACCAATCCTGAACATGCTCGATACTACAAGTCATAAACTATGATTCAAACAAAACGAAACAAACATGCAAACATACTCGAAACTTCGGATTTGAAAAGGAAAGGAACATGCTGACCTTTTGTGGGTGCAGCGAAGTGGGGCGGGTCCTAGATTCACCCTCGAAACACTTTCAAGTTTGATGTCGCGATGTTACGTCCCGTATTTTTATACGTTGGGACAACCCGGATTAACTATGACAATTTAAGGCCAAGACTATTCCGGGATTTGAAGTCGGGACTTTTGACCATGTGATTTTATTTTGAGACATAAGTTATATATGAAATTGTTGGCATTGAACACTTAGGGAAAATTTGGACCACAATTCATAAATTTGGAATTAAAATTCTTGCACCAAAAGCCCCTTTGGCCGTGTATAGTGGGATGGTCCCACACATTGTTGTGGCCAATTTTAATTGGTCCAACACATGTGTGGAGCATAGATACTTGTGGATATTTTGTGGACTTAAAGATGAGGTCTTAAGTCATATTTCCTCATTCACCACACTTAGAAAAATCAAGACATTGGAGAGCTTCTACTCCCTCCCATTCTCGGCTAGAACAAGGAAAAGCCAACCCCCCATTTTTAGCCTTCCCAAAAATAATTCCATGGTGCAAACCCACTAATTAGAGGTCCCTAAGTAACGTGGAAGTGTCGTTGGAGCGAGCAAGCCATCAAATTTGTGGATTTCAAACCCTAGCCAAATGGTGGAGTAAAGAAGAAAGGTAAGAATTTCTCTTGCTTTATGAGTTGTGAATGTTTTTTGCACAATGTGGTATGTTAATATGGATGGAAATCATGAAATATAGCATGTTGGAAGTGGGTTGTGTGATGGGTGTTCTAGCCGTGTGTATGGGTGTGGTTATGTAAATGGGTGTTGTGACAAAATTGATGAATTAAATTCCTTGTAGCATGTTTGGTTGTCGTAGATCGAAGAAATAAATTAGAACCATCTATATGTATATATGTGGGTGTGGCCGTGCATGGTCCCAAATGTTTGGCAAAGAACTCATTAATATCGCTTAGCGTCGAAATGGTTATTGTGATGACTTCTATGTTGGAAATGAGAGTTAATGTCCTGAATTGATATAGTAAGCGTTGCGGACTGATTTGGAGAACTTGGTGCACTTAATGCAATCCTTATAAATAAGAACCATTAACATATGTATATGTGTAGTGTGGATGAATGTGAGTCTTATAATGTGTCGAAGATCGCATTACTATCGCTTAGTATTTTAGTTGTCATCGCTACGAATTCTAGTTGGAAATAAGTGTTTAAGTGACTCAAGAATGATGTTGAGATTTGTGGGCTGAATTGAGGATCATTGCGCGTTTGATGTAATTCGTATATCTATGAAAAGTATATCGATATATTGTGGATCGTGATACAAAACATGACTTGAAAATGAGGAAAGAAAATAGGGGGCTGCTCTCGGCTAAGGGGACTGTTTTCGGCCACTTGGAGAAAAAATTATTTGATTGTTGGAGAAATTATGTGAATTGTTTAGAATGTTCTTGAATGTTGTTAGTATGGATTTGGGTGAATAATCGAATGTACGAACGATATTGTGGCTTGAAAGTAAGCCATTAAGTTGAATAATTGGAAATTAGTCGAATGATGAAAAAGAGAGCTATTAATGTTATTTTGCCTTCCGAATTTATTATTGATGTTGCTAGGTTGGTTATTGTGGTTGTTGTTGTTGATTTTGAGCGAGATAAATTCTCGGGATGGCCTATTTACAGGGGAAATGCTGCCGAATTTTCTGTAGAATAATGATTTTATGCATATGACTACTCACGACTCTATTCGTGCATTCTGTTATTCGTTTCGCCGAGTCCCGGGCCGGTTCTGTTGTCGTGCGCACTTTGTTATACTCCGGAGTTATGCTGTGTTTATGGTTCACCGAGCTACTCGCAAAAGAGGGTCGGGTTCCACTTATATTTGGCGTTATGCGGTGATGTGATATGTGACGGGGATACGGAGATTTGAAACTTTCTGGTGTTATGCTGTGTTATGGCGCCATCGACGGGCGGGCGACCATATTCTTCTGTACCCTATGCATGACTTATATGTTTGAAACTAAACATTTTGATATGATTGGATTTGCACTTATGTTCGGCACTTCTGTTTCGTTTATGTCTCAGGTTTGATTTCTGTATATTCTGCTTTGCATACTCAGTACACATTTCGTACTGACCCCCGTTCTTCGGGGGATGCGTTTCATGCCCGCAGGTACAGACGCACAGTTTGGCGATTCACCAGTTTAGGACATCCCCATTCTGCGGTTTGGAGTGCTCTTCTCATTTCAGAGCATATATGTTGATATATATTTTGTTCGCTATGTATGTATATGTTTGTTCAGGGGTACGGCGGGGCCCTGTCCCGCCATATGTTTTGATCGGTCTGTTTAGAGGTCTGTAGACGTATTTGTGGGTGTGTGTGCTTACTTCTGTACAGTTGTGTTTATATGATTCTATTCGTTATGGCAGCCTTGTCGGCGTGCATTTGTTTATGTGTTGGGCCGTTGTGCCATTTGATGGCCTTGTCGGCTTTTGACATATTTGACAGCCTTGTCGGCTTTTGACATATTTGATAGCCTTGTCGGCTTTTTGATATATGTGCATATGTTCGGCGATATATATTCTGCCGCCTCTTCTGATTCTGATATGATGTTTTGTACGCGCAATCGCGCAAGATAACATTCGTTCTCAACTTTGTTTTTAAAATGATGAATATGAAATCCGTGTTAAGCTTTGCTATGATGATTTAGTTTGTATGTCCGTTTGGGTGCCCAAGTAGGGCACCAGTCGCGGCCCACGGGGCTGGGTCGTGACAGAAGTGGTATCAGAGCGGTTTGTCTTTGAGATGTCTACAGACCGTGTCTCGTAGGGTCTTGTTTATCGGTGTGTTGTGCACCACACCTATAAACAGGAGGCTACAGGACATTTAGGGTGTTTCCTTTCTTTGAATCTTAGATCGTGCGATAGAGCCAGCTGTAGGAAATGGATTCCTTTTTGCTAACCTTTAATTTCAGCTGGAGGACGGTATCGACGGAAGAAAGTGACTGATGATATGGAAAGCTGCACAGCACTCAGGTAAGAAATGGTATAGAAGACGTATGTCGGGGAATCTATTCGAAGTATGATGGAGATATAAAGTTGAAGATTGAAAAGAAAAATAAACAGGAAGTTGCCTCAGATGCCGTTTGAGTTAGGCATGTGAGGTAAATCTCGACATTTTCATACTTTTATTGAAATTGTTAGCCCTGTGTGGCTATGATACGCTGTGATATGATGATATATATACATATATGTGTTGGCCTGTGAGGCATGGTTGGTATTTCCTGTGTACAGGTTTTGGAATAGTAAGAAATATAGAGGAACCTCTGCCCAAATATTTCCAGAAATATAAAGAGGGAAAATGAGATATAAGTTCTTAACATGTTTTGAAAGTCGATACCGATCGGGTAAATCCATTATGTGGGATTAAAGTTTAAGGGATACCCTCCGTGTCATTCGTAAGAAGTATCATTCTTGTTTGGAAAATTTTATTCCGAGAAAGTATTTATGAGCAGAAAATTTGCACTCCATTTAAACGGACCAAAATGTGTTCCAACCACATCGTAATTCAGAAAAGCCTATGTTGAAGGGCAGAAATGTCCAATGATTAAGTTTCAATTCATTTGAAGAATACTAAATGTATAACAGGCGGTTGGGAATTGAATGGTTCGCTTACTACTCAAAAGAAATATATATATATATATATATATATATATATATATACATATACATGTATAAATATGGAGGTAATCATGTGAATTAAGTACTAAAGGAGTTCGCGATGTTCGTCGGATTCTAGTGTTCTTTTGCAGGTGGTTGGAAAATGCCTTACAGTAATATTTTATCAGTCTTCATCGACTAATTGGAGATGGAATTTGTGGAACAAAAACTTAAATTGTGGGCTGTTTAAAATTATATATGTATATGCATGAAGGTAAAATATCGAGGATTTACTGAGGGCGACACGGTAATTGTATAGTAAGAAAAGTAAAAAGAATTCTCTCTAGAGCGGGGTGGGACCCGCTACGAGAACGTTTCAAAAGTTGTTAAGACCCCGATTTGCCTTAAATTACGTGATAAAAGTCGTGCGGGGGAAATTGATGCAATTATACCGGCCTTAACGCGTCTAAATGCATTAAAGTTGTAAGGTTAAGCGTGCCAGGGCCAGAGCAATTCTGGGATGGGTGACCCCCTGGGAAATGTACAAAAATTTTCGCAAATATGGATACAAGAGACGAATAGGAAATTTGGAGTAACCTAAACGGAAATTAGGGTACGTGGAATGATTAGAAACCTGATAAAGGTCGTGTGGGCTGAGACGGATTAGATTAGTGAAAAGGGGAGAAAGAGCAACGCAGCTCTAGAATTAGAGTGAGTTTGAACAAATGATTTCAGATGTCTTGTAAGAGAAATGCTAGTGATATATATATGTATGTGTAGGGCCCCATTTATGACTATGTTGATCGATGGGTGGATTTTAATAGCCAGCGTTGTAATACATGGGAGACATTAACTGAATAGAATTTATGAAACAAAGCGAAGATATGGTACAGATGTTACGAAATGAACTGATATTTATTTTGCTGCTGGTTGAGATATTTTATCCATAGGTTCTCAGAATTCATAAAGAAAGACAGAGTGACTAAACTCAAATTATTACGAATAGGTCTTTCTAATGATAAGTAAGTATGGACTCATTCGCTCTTAGAAAATGAGATCAACTCCCCCACTGCGCATTGGTACTTATCGAGTATAGAATATGGAAGATTCTAATATGACGATATTTTGGAAGGAAAAGAGAGTAATTGAGTATAACATAAGGAGATCAAAATGCCAAAAAAAAAAATTGAAAAGTAAGAAACCTATTTAAGCAGAGCCTCAAAAAGGGTCGACAGTCAAATACTAAATTACTTGCGAAAAGTGAACTGGAATGTAATAATGCAGGGCAAAAGAAAAACCTATGGCATGGAATGATGAATCATGTGAATATTAAGTAATTTGACTATCGAGAAAATAGAACGACGGATAAGGAACGGGTATGAAGGAAGGATATGATTATTAAAGGATAAATTGCTATATTAATTGAATTATTCGAGTGCCAGCTATCAGGTAAGATTTTGTACTATATGATTGAGAGTTTCATCACTTCGTGATTTTGTTAAGATCTCGTACGAAGATAATCAAGTTATAAATTATAAAGAAAAAACATGGATACGGTATAAGCACAACCCCAAAAGAGGGGGAGCGGATGAAAGCGAAGTAAGGTAAGTATAAATGGAAATAATTGACACACACAAGAGCAAAGCGATAAAGAATTGGCCTAGGTCTTCGACATAGACCGAGATACGCAGTTTTTGGGGATTAGCCGGGTATTACGAAAAATTTGTGAAGAACTTTGCTTCTTCTACGGCACTATTAGCAAAGCTAACTCAGAAGGCCGTGGAATTTCAGTGAACCGGTACGTGTGAATGCAGTTTCCAGTACTGGAGGGAAAAATTAATTACAGCTCTAGTTCTCGCTCTTCCCGAGGGGCCAGTCGGGTATGTTACTTATTATGATGCTTTTGGTATTGGGATAGGTTATGAATTAGTGCAGCACAGTTGAGTTATGGCCTAGGTTCCCCGGCAGTTTAAATCGCACGAGAGAAATTATCCCATACATAATCTGGAACTAGCCGCGGCGATTCATGTTTTGAGAATGTGGCGGCATTACTTACATGGGGTCCACGCTGATATTTATACGGATCATAAGAGCCCCAGTATATTTTTTAAGCAAAAGGGAGCTAGATCTGCGACATACATGGCTTGAATTATTGAAAGATTATAATGTCGATATTCTATACCATCCAGGAAAAGCCAATGTGGTAGCTAATGCACTTAGTCGTAAGTCCATGGACAATTTGACTGGTGTGCAGTTTGATGAGAAAGAATTGGTTCGTGGAAATTTATCAGTTAGCTAGCCTTGGAGTCCGTTTGGTCGATTCTGGAGATATTGGGATTTTGTTCGAGAAGTTGCTGAATCGTCAATTATAGAAGAAGTAAAACAGCATCAGTTTGAGGATCCTATCCTTGTACAGTACAAAGATACGACCTTTGATAAAGGAAAGACTTAGTTTGAAATTTCGTCTGAAAAGAGTATTATTATACGGAGGCAGATTATGTGTGCCCGACGTTGCAGGGCTGTGATGATCAATTATGGGCGAAGCACAGAATGTTCGACATTCTGTTCATCCTGAATCCACAAAAATGTATCATGATCTTAAATATTTATGCTGATGGGATGGTATGAAAAAGGGACACTGCAGAGTTCGTTGGCCAATGCCCAAATTGTCAGTAAGCCAAGATCGAGTATCAAAGGCCTGACAGATTGCTTCAGGAATTAGAAATTTCAGTTTGGGAATGAGGAACGATTCGCATGAACTTCATTATAGGCTTACCGCGCACTCAACGCGAATACAATTCTATTCGGAGTATTGTTGATAGATTAATGAGATCAGCCCATTTTCTTCCAATCAGGACTACTTGTTCGGCTGAAGGTTATGACAGAGTGTATATTAATGAGATAATAAGACTTCACGGGATTCCTATATCTATTATAACCGACTGAGGTGCTCAGTTTACGGCTAACTTCTGAAGATCGTCCCAGGAAGGACTGGAGACTCAGATGGATCATAGCACAATATTTCATCCTCAGTCCGACGGACAGGCCGAGTGTGCTATTCAGATACCGGAAGATATGCTATGGGCCTGTGCTATTGATTTCAGAGGTTGTTGGGGTGATATTTGTCACTAATTGAATTTGTTTATAATAAAAATCGTTATCACTCCATTATTCAGATGGCACCATATGAAGCTTGGTACGGTAGAGAAAAGCAGATCTCCGATTGGTTGGTTCGACGTGGGTGAGATACAATGAATTGGTCCAGGTGTGGTCCAGCAGGCAGTCGATAAAATAAAACTGATTCGAGAGCGACTATTAGCGGCCCAGAGTCGATAGAAATCTTATGCTGATAAGCGACATCGGCGGAGTTTCAGATTGGCGATTGGGTGTTCCTGAAAATGTCACCTATGAAAGGTGTTATGCGATTTGGCCAGAAGGGAAAGCTCAGTCCTAAATATATAGGGCCTTATCTGATTATTCGTAAAATAGGCAAAGTGGCCTATGAATTGGATCTGCCAGCTGATTTGGGAGCGGTTCACCCGGTATTCCATGTTTCTATGCTTCGTAAATGTATTGGTGACCCTTCCATAATTTTTCCTTCAGATGATATGCAGGTCACAGAGGAGTTATCTTATGAAGAGCAGCCTATAGCCATATTGGATTGTCAGGTGAGAAAGTTGCGGAGCAAAGATGTGGCTTCTGTTAAAGTGCTGTGGCGGAATAATAACCGTGAAGAAATGACCTGGGAGGGTGAGGATCAGATGAAGAAAAAGTATCCTCACCTTTGTCCGGCACCTTCGGGTAATCCAAATTCCTTGTTTGCCTATGTTGATTTGTGAATGCTTTGTATATGATGGCTATAAAAGAAATTCCCCCGAATTTGTAGTAAGATCCGTAGCATTAATCCAACATTCTAGGACGAATGTTCTTAAGGGGGGGAGGATGTTACGTCTCGTATTTTTATACGTTGGGACAACCCGGATTAACTATGACAATTTAAGGCCAAGACTATTCCGGGATTTGAAGTCGGGACTTTTGACCATGTGATTTTATTTTGAGACATAAGTTATATATGAAATTGTTGGCATTGAACACTTAGGGAAATTTGGACCACAATTCATAAATTTGGAATTAAAATTCTTGCACCAAAAGCCCCTTTGGCCGTGTATAGTGGGATGGTCCCACACATTGTTGTGGCCAATTTTAACTGGTCCAACACATGTGTGGACCATAGAGACTTGTGGATATTTTGTGGACTTAAAGATGAGGTCTTAAGTCATATTTCCTCATTCACCACACTTAGAAAAATCAAGACATTGGAGAGCTTCTACTCCCTCCCATTCTCGGCTAGAACAAGGAAAAGCCAACCCCCCATTTTTAGCCTTCCCAAAAATAATTCCATGGTGCAAACCCACTAATTAGAGGTACCTAAGTAACGTGGAAGTGTCGTTGGAGCGATCAAGCCATCAAATTTGTGGATTTCAAACCCTAGCCAAATGGTGGAGTAAAGAAGAAAGGTAAGAATTTCTCTTGCTTTATGAGTTGTGAATGTTTTGTGCACAATGTGGTATGTTAATATGGATGGAAATCATGAAATATAGAATGTTGGAAGTGGGTTGTGTGATGGGTGTTCTAGCCGTGTGTATGGGTGTGGTTATGTAAATGGGTGTTGTGACAAAATTGATGAATTAAATTCCTTGTAGCATGTTTGATTGTCGTAGAGCGAAGAAATAAATTAGAACCATCTATATGTATATATGTGGGTGTGGCCGTGCATGGTCCCAAATGTTTGGCAAAGAACTCATTAATATCGCTTAGCGTCGAAATGGTTATTGTGATGACTTCTATGTTGGAAATGAGAGTTAATGTCCTGAATTGATATAGTAAGCGTTGCGGACTGATTTGGAGAACTTGGTGCACTTAATGCAATCCTTATAAATAAGAACCATTAACATATGTATATGTGTAGTGTGGACGAATGTGAGTCTTATAATGTGTCGAAGATCGCATTACTATCGCTTAGTATTTTAGTTGTCGTCGCTACGAATTCTAGTTGGAAATAAGTGTTTAAGTGACTCAAGAATGATGTTGAGATTTGTGGGCTGAATTGAGGATCATTGCGCGTTTGATGTAATTCGTATATCTATGAAAAGTATATCGATATATTGTGGATCGTGATACAAAACATGACTTGAAAATGAGGAAAGAAAATAGGGGGCTGCTCTCGGCTAAGGGGACTGTTTTCGGCCACTTGGAGAAAAAATTATTTGATTGTTGGAAAAATTATGTGAATTGTTTAGAATGTTCTTGAATGTTGTTAGTATGGATTTGGGTGAATAATCGAATGTACGAACGATATTGTGGCTTGAAAGTAAACCATTGAGTTGAATAATTGGAAATTAGTCGAATGATGAAAAAGAGAGCTATTAATGTTATTTTGCCTTCCGAATTTATTATTGATGTTGCTAGGTTGGTTATTGTGGTTGTTGTTGTTGATTTTGAGCGAGATAAATTCTCGGGATGGCCTATTTACAGGGGAAATGCTGCCGAATGTTCTGTAGAATTTAATGGTTAGTTTGAAATGAATCGCTTAAGTGCCTATGGTTAACATTGGATATTCATTGGCATATTTGTAGACCTTGGGGAGCCCGAGGCGTAGATTTGGATTAGCTTTAGATTGGCTAGCTTGGAGTGCGTACGAGGTATGTAAAGCAACCTCCTTTCTTTTGGCATGCCTTAGTTCAATAGGCTAGATTAAAGCCTTAAGGAAAATCCTATGATTCAAAATCCGAGCATGATATGATATATATATATATATATATTCCTTGGCACTCTTAGGTATGATTTGATAAAAGTATGAACCTTTACGTCTTTGAAATAATCGCTTTCTGAACTTTGTATAGAAAGGTTTCACTTTAAGGATGTTCGTAAATCTTGAATGCCAATTTTTGCACATAAATGCTCGGATTACCTCAATATTTTTGTAAGAGCCTATATGGCATATGATATGTATGTTTTCCATAGGCGGGCCCGACTCGGGTAAATACCCACCCGTGGGTCCCGCGACTTTCCTTTATGAAATTCGGAAACTTTTGAAAGCATTTGTTAAGACTATTAATTCGATTTTCAAATATGAACATTTTACTTATGTTTGAATTTATGATAATGATTTTATGCATATGACTACTCACGACTCTATTCGTGCATTCTGTTATTCGTTTCGCCGAGTCCTGGGCCGGTTCTGTTGTCGTGCGCACTTTGTTATACTCCGGAGTTATGCTGTGTTTATGGTTCACCGAGCTACTCGCAAAAGAGGGTCGGGTTCCACTTATTTGGCGTTATGCGGTGATGTGATATGTGACGGGGATACGGAGATTTGAAACTTTCTGGTGTTATGCTGTGTTATGGCGCCATCGACGGGCGGGCGACCATATTCTTCTGTACCCTATGCATGACTTACATGTTTGAAACTAAACATTTTGATATGATTGGATTTGCACTTATGTTCGGCACTTCTGTTTCGTTTATGTCTCAGGTTTGATTTCTGTATATTCTGCTTTGCATACTCAGTACACATTTCGTACTGACCCCCGTTCTTCGGGGGCTGCGTTTCATGCCCGCAGGTACAGACGCACAGTTTGGCGATTCACCAGTTTAGGACATCCCCATTCTGCGGTTTGGAGTGCTCTTCTCATTTCAGAGCATATATGTTGATATATATTTTGTTCGCTATGTATGTATATGTTTGTTCAGGGGTACGGTGGGGCCCTGTCCCGCCATATGTTTTGATCGGTCTGTTTAGAGGTCTGTAGACGTATTTGTGGGTGTGTGTGCCTACTTCTGTACAGTTGTGTTTATATGATTCTATTCGTTATGGCAGCCTTGTCGGCGTGCATTTGTTTATGTGTTGGGCCGTTGTGCCATTTGATAGCCTTGTCGGCTTTTGACACATTTGACAGCCTTGTCGGCTTTTGACATATTTGATAGCCTTGCCGGCTTTTTGATATATGTGCATATGTTCGGCGATGTATATTCCGCCGTCTCTTCTGATTCTGATATGATGTTTTGTACGCGCAATCGCGCAAGATAACATTCGTTCTCAACTTTGTTTTAAAATGATGAATATGAAATCCGTGTTAAGCTTTGCTATGATGATTTAGTTTGTATGTCCATTTGGGTGCCCAAGTAGGGCACCAGTCGCGGCCTACGGGGCTGGGTCGTGACACGCGAGATTCGAATTCACGATATACTCAGATTCACAGCGATAAAAGGCAAACGAATATAAAGGAGATCTAGTATTTTGACCCGATTAAATGAAATTATGATTTGCTAAAGAGACTGACTTTTACGGAGATTTTGAGGCGATTCAAGAACTCGTTTTTGCAAGGCAATTTTGGGGATTCTTAAAACCTCTGCTTCCTGGGAAATTTTTCTTGAATCGAAAACTCCTCCAAATCCTTCGGGGTTTTCGACTTTGATTTTCTTAAAAGTTTCTAGGGCTAGACAAACTGATCATCCGCGTTCCACCTCTCCAAACCCCCCCCCCCCCCCCCCCCAGATTGATTCGAACAGCCACTATTTATATGGTTTTTGTTGAAAATAGAAGAAAAAATACGCATGGGGAACAGGAAGGAGTGGGGGTGGCAGTGGCGTAGGGGGTGTCAGACGCGTGGGGTGGGCTACAAGGTGAAGTGGGGGAGAACAGGGAATGGGGGAGGCGCGGCGGAAATGAGGGGAAATGAGGGAAACCCTAGGGTTTCCCTTGTTAAAGTGGGAAATGGGCCGGACCCGGTCCTTTTGGACTGGGTCAATTTTTTGACCGAGTATTAAAAGAATGGGATAATAAATTAAAACATGGACTGGTCTAAAAATTTGGGTCAAAAATATGGGCTGGTCAAAGAATATTTATGAGTTGATTGGACTTCGATTTGGAATCCGATAAATCAAAAATACGGACTGAGTGCAAGAAATAGTTTGGCTTCTAAATTTAAATAAAAAAAACATTTTGATTAACGATGTACTGAGTGTCACAAAATATCACCTAATACGAAAATGTGTAATTGTTAAAGACCCGGGTAATAAAATTATATGATGTTGCAATAGCCGTGCGATAACATTTTAACAATAAATAAATGTCGTCATTTAAATGCGCGAGATAAATGCGATGTGTATGCGGAAGTTGGTAAAAACGCTAGAAATGCAAGTTTCAATAATACTAAATAACCGTAACGAATAACTAGCGGTAATAATACTGCTAATAATAATAATAATAATAATGATAATGGTAATAATAATAATGACAATAGTAGCAGCAATAATTAATAATAATAATAATAATAATAATAATAATAATAATAATAATAATAATAATTAATAATAATGATAATGATAAATGATAATGATAATACTGATACTCATAATAATGATTGTAATGGTAATAACAATAATGATAATAAATAATAATAATAATAATAATAATAATAATAATAATAATAAATAACAATTATTGATAATAACAATGATAATAAATAATAACAAAATAACAATAATAATAATAATAATTAATAATAATAATAATAATAATAATAATAATAATAATAATAATAATAATAATAATAAGGATAAAAATAAATAACAATTATTGATAATAACAATGATAATAATTAATAACAAAAAATAACAATAATAATAATGATAATAATTAGTAATAATAATAATAATAATAATAATAATAATGATAATAATTAATAATAAAATAATAATGATAATAGTGATAATTGCAATAGAATAATAAAACGTGGGTATTGATAAGAGACTAATAATTATAGTAAAAATCTAAATATATATTTTAAAATTCTCCAAAAATATCACACGCGCAAATAGGTATTTCGGATGGGAGGCGGGACAAAATTGGGTGTCAACAGGAAGTAATTTTGAAACATTTTTTTTGCCCAAATTGTCTTTCTTTTGGGGTGGTCTTTAAATTTTGGCCCTCAAATTGGTGGTCTTTAAGTTTTGTTCTTCGCTGAAAAGGTGGTCAAAAATACTGAGGCTCTGGGTTCAAAGTCCCGCTTAGGCATAAAAATAAAAATAATTTCGCAAGGAAAGGCTTGGGGAAAGTTATGCTGGATCCGGCATAAGCGCCTTAAGGCATAACTAAAGTTATGCCGGATCCAGCATAAGTTGCCTTGTAAGGCAAACTTTTAGCTATGGCTTAAGGCAACCGGATCCGGCGTAACTTTAGTTATGCCTTAGGACAACCTATGTTGTCTCCAGCAGAGGTTTCCTTAAGGCATAACTAAAGTTATGCCGGATCCAGCATAACTTTAGTTATGCCTTAAGGCGCTTATGCCGAATCCGGCATAACATTCCCCAACCCTTGTCTTGCGAGTTTATTTTTTATTTTTATGTCGGAGTCAGGGTTCGAACCCAAAATGTCAGGTTTTCTACGCGAAGGCCAAGAATTAAAGACCAACAATTTGAGAGGCAAAAATTACAGACCACCCCGAATGAGGGGCATTCTTGCGAATTACCCATTCTGAAATGGGAAAAAGAAAAAGGGCCCCACATGTACTATAACTTTTCGGCGGGCAAAGAAGAGCTAAACTTCAGGCACGTGTGATGGTACTAAAGCCCATTGCAATAGTACTTATTTCAGCACATGGAAAAGACTTAAATGCCCTTGTAGAAAGCAGACATGTCAACTAATTTTGATACATGGTATAAGCTGGGATATCCCAACACTAATTTTGTACCATGTTTGATAGGAGATATAAATTTATACATTAATTTATACCTTCTATCAAACAGAGTATAAAATGAAGCACAATCTTCAGTGGCGGATCCAGGATTTTCACTCAGGGGGTCGGAAAAAAAAAGAAGCTAAATTTTGAAAATAATGTTGTCAACGGGGATTGAACCTAGGACACTAGAGACAATTTTGAACACCCTGAACCATTACAGCTAACACATTTGTTTAAGGTCTTCAAAAGTTAATATATGTACATAAACACACAAAATCTACCCTATATATACACTATAGTTTTTTGTTGAGACTGTTCGAGCGAACACCATGCCACCCACGTAGATCCGCCCCTGACAATCTTAAGGATGGGATATCCCATTAACCTTGGGATTATTTTATCCCATATCTTAGATGAAATAAATTAGTCCCGGAATTACAATCCTGGATTATAATTCCGGGATAATTTTGTCCGTGTACCAAATGACCTCTAAGTGGTGTGTGCTTCAGCAGCTCACTCCCACTTCTTATATAGGAGAATTTCTTTGGTCAAAACTGAAAAAATTTTATTTCAACCAAGTAGAATTTGTACACAGCCTGCTCATTGGACTATATAGACAGGACCTCAAGCAGAACCTATTAGACTAAGCATTTCTATGTTACCAACTGACTTTCCACTAGCTAAATATCACCTTCCAAAGGTTACATTTAGCTAGCTTCTTTCAGTAAATCAGTAGCCATCTAACATGGAAAACTATTTAACTTAAATAAGCAGTCCTGCCATTTACAATACCGTTGGCCTGCAATATGGAGTTGCAGTGCTATTTCTCTCGTTCTATCCATACTACTTCTTCTTGTTTGTTGGAATCGTCTAGCATTTCTTTCCCTCCAAACATGATAGACAGTAGCTGTAAAAACAAATCCCAATATCGTCGACTTAGAGTTCTTGTTGTTCACTCGTTTTGCCATCCACTGAACCTCCGTGTTCCAGTCCCCTATTTTCCTTTTGATCTCCATCCAGTGTAGTAAGGTCTGCCAAATAAACTTGAAATACGAACATTCAAAGAACAGGTGCCGATGGGTTTCAGTGGCTCCAATCGTACATAGCTTACAGATTGGATCAACTTGTATCCCCCAATGAGCCAGTCTATCAGTTGTAGCCAGCCTATTCTGGATTTCCATCCAGAGAATAAATTGTTGTCTGGGTATTGGACCTTTTAGAAGAACTAGTGTTTTCCATTGAAATTTTGGGTATTGAGGGATAGAAGCCTGGTAAGCCTGTTTAATGCTGAATTTGCCTCCCACTGAAAATTTGTTGAGGTCGTCCAGATTCCGCCTCCATTTTCTGGCATCGAATATTTTCCTTACTAGCCATGTGGCCTGCTTTGGTGTAACCATGTCCTGGAGATTTCTATTTTTTATGTAGTGTATATGTATCTAGCGCACCCATAACTTGTCCTTCTTCTTTGCAATGGCCCATAGCAGCTTACTGATGGCTGCTTGATTCAAAAGCTCAAAGTTGATGATGTTGAGTCCACCAATGGCCTTAGGTTGGCATAAAGTCTCCCAAGCAATTGGAGCTTTTTTTGCATATTCATTTGATCCACTCCAAAGATAATTTCTGCAGATAGCTATGACCATCTTGTGGATTTTTTTTGGTAGAAGAAATACTTGGCTCCAATACGTTTGAATTTCAAATAATACACTTTTTATGAGTTGTAACTTGCCTGAATATGAGAGCAGCTTGGAAGTCCAGCACTTTACTCTTGCGATCATCTTTTCAACTAGCGGCATGCACTGGTGGATAGACAATTTCCTGGTTGCCAGTGGGACTCCCAAATACTTGAAAGGCAGAGTCCCCAGTGTGAAGTGCAACCTATCAAGTAATTGTTGTCTGACCTGAGGAGTGGAACCAGCAATATACAAGTTACTCTTTTCCATATTTGCCTTGAGACCTGATACTGCCGAAAAATGTTCAAATGATTGCATCATCAGTTGTACTGATTCCTTATCAGCCCTACAACACATAAGGAGGTCATCAGCGAAACAAACGTGAACAATTTTTTATTTTGCACATTTAGGGTGATACTTGAAGGCTGACCGTTGTTGGAGTTGTTTCAGAGATCTGTTGAGGTATTCCATTACTAGTACAAAGAGATAAGGGGACATAGGATTCCCTTGTCTTAATCCCTTTTTTGCTGCAAATTTGGGAGTAAGCACCCCATTGATCAATAATGAATAGCTGACAATTGTTACGCACTCCATGATCCAGTTTACCATTTTGAGAGGGAAGCCAAATTCAGTAAGTAGATGCCTAAGAAAGCTCCACTCCACTGAATCATATGCCTTTCTAATATCTACCTTGATGACACATCTGGGTGAAACTGATTTTTTAGTATAGCCTTTGAAAAGTTCATGAGCCAGAATCACATTGTCCAAGGTGTTCCTTCCTTCAATAAAAGCTGACTGAGAAGGGCCAACCAGGTAATCTACTATTTTTTTCAGTCTAGTAGTCATGACCTTGGCTATAATCTTGTATATAGTTGAGCAACATGCTATGGGCCTGAATTCCTTCACATAAGTAGGGTTCGCCACCTTTGGAATCAATGTGACGGTTGTGCAATTTACCTCTTTCAGTAGTTTCCCTGATACAAAGAATTGGCCAATTGCAGTTATGATATCCTCACCTACTATCTCCCAGTTTTTCTTAAAAAATTTAGCTGGATACCCATCTATCCCAGGTGCTTTATCGTTTGGTAGATCATTCACAACTTGAATTATTTCCTGTCTGGTAACTGGTACTATCAGTTGTTGTTGTTGACTCAGGGACAGGCATGGTCCATCTCTAGCAGTAGTGATGTCTATACTAGGTAATAGCTGAGCAGATTCACCAAGTAATTTTTGGAAGAAATCTCTAAACTCCTGTTGGATAAGCATAGGATCAGTGAGTCTTTGGTTTTGCTCATTGCAAATGCTTGTGACTTTGTTCCTAGCTTGTCTGGCTTTGAGTTGAGCGTAAAAGTATTTAGAGTTTCTATCACCGAGGTTGATCCATGTAGCTCTAGATTTCTGTCTAAGTATTTTTTTCCTGTATAGAGTCCCACTTTTCAACCTGTACATTTATATTTCTTTCCTCCTCTATGAGTATCTAGTTGAAATGGTCTGCATTTAGTTGCTCCTGTACTTCTTTCAATCTCCCTTTAAGTTCTAGCAACTTTGTTTCGATAGTTGTGAATTCTCTGTGCATGCCTCTTGTGTATAGCTCCAATAATTTAAGCTTCCTCCATACAGCATACATAGTGTATCCTCTGATTTTCCTGGCCCATATAAGCTGAACCGCTTGTTTAAATTGCTCTTGTTGCAGCAGTGCAAGTAGTAGCCGATAGGGCGCTTTGCCAACAGATCTACTTAAGGTAGTATTGATTAAGATTGGGGTGTGGTCTGAACAGTGGGGCAGCATATAGTAAGCCCCAATGCCACCAAAATTCTGGAACCACGCTGCATTACCCAAAGCCCAATCTATCAAACTGTATATCCTCTCACCTACATCTCTTTTATTACTCCAAGAGTATGTACGATGTTAGAAACATAAAATAAAAATTAAAAGATAATACCCCACCGTTAATCAAATGAAGCGTATAACATAGTAACATACTACCATTTTATGAATGTAGTTGATATAGAAGAGGTAAGAATACAATACTAACACCTTCAACACAAAAAGCATTTGAAAACTAAAACCAAAAAAAAAAAAAAAAAAAAAAAAAAAAGAGAATCATGTACGTTTTTGAAGATCTAGAGACGGTCCTATCAATTGGAGAATATAACTAAACACTTATTTTAGGAAGATTAAAGTATCAAATGCTCTTTAGCTTCTGTTTCAACTTAACTGTTGCTCATAAATAAGATTAATACTTAGAAATTATACTCCAAAAGTTTTAGTAATTGTACTCAGAGGTAAATGTTATACATAACTTTAAAAAAATTAAGTCTTATGTATGTCCTCTCACCTTACATTCTATGCAATTGTTTTTCCTAAATAATATTCATTATTCTGAATATTTATTAGTAACAGCATATTTAGAGATTTTTAAAAGAAGATAAACAAAATGATGAAATAATGACCACGTTTATATAAGTACAAATCATACCAGCAAGTAGCTTACGTACTTGAAAAATATATCTACTCATGCTTTAAATCAGAATAGCTTTAACATCTCCGTCAATTTTTATTTTTATTTTAAAAGGAAACAAATACTCCTTAGCAATTGCCAGGAGATTACAATTAAAAGAAGAATTTGTTTTTCATTGTTTAATCAAAGATGCAAACAATAATGCACTCGTTACTTCTCCAACACAATCAGCAAAAGTTTGAAAGTTTAGAAATTGATGTTGTGCAAATTGAAAATTCTGTTTCGGAGAAATAAGAAATTATTACATACAAATACAATGAATCATGAAAGTTATTGTCATATAATTGCAGCTGCATCCCCTCTTGTGATTTTGATGCCACCAAAACTGAGAGAAATAAAACAACAAACACAAATATATTCTAATCAGACGATACATAGACAGGATTAAAAAAGAAGGAATCATATAAAATGAAAAAGCTGCAATTGAAAATTGTGCGCAACCCCTTACGTTGATCATATCATCAATGTCTTAATTTATAGTTGTGCAAGACCAACCTTTATAAAGAGACATGAATTTTAAAAGTTGGTTTTCAGAAATGAGGGTCTTGAAAACTGAGATATTCATCTTTCGTTCTCTTTAAGGGTTTTCTCATTTAATTTGGGTCATTTAATCCGGTAATATATTTAAACATCTTTTAAACTTTTAAAACAATGTTAATGCTCCATGACTCTATGTTAAATGGTTTAGTGTGACTTCTCAGATTCTCCACTTCCTAAAATAATGATTTAATTCATAATAACTTAAGTATTGAATACTAACGTAAATTCTTTTTTAATTTGGTTAAGGGCAAAACGTTTTGTTAACATTTGAGGGATATTTTCATAATTCAACTTTTCACTTTAGGGCTTCCTACTTTTAGTATAATATGATTAGATGGATATAGGTTCAGTCAGAGAACATATATATTTGATGGGACTCAGATGGACAAAAACATTTTGTCTTAGTAGGCGTTTGGACATGCGAGATGAAATCATGAGATGAAATCAGCGTTTGGACATGTGATTTCATTTCTGATTTCATCTCATGAGATGAAATCTCAAATCATCCAAAAAGACATGATTTGGGATTTGAAATCATGATTTCAAAAAATATAAATATAAAATTTGACCCATACGTTTATATTTTGTAAAAAAAAAAAGACCATAAGTTGGTAGATATGTTTACCAATCATGTTTACCAATCGGGAAATGCATGCTCGACGTAAAGAGATTGTTCGTACCATGTGCGAGGATTATATTAAAGAGTAGTTACATTACTATTCATGCTAAATTTTCTTTTTTATGTTTGATCAATTGATGTTGTATTTTTTAGAAAGGCCTTCTAGTAGCGTATTAATCTTATTATGAATTATGATTTACTCATTTGGTAAGATTGTATAAGAATTGGGAAAAATTTGATGGTTTTCACAACTTGTGGGGTTTTTATGTTTATAAAAAAAAATTGCAACTTAAGAAATCCAAATTGCATGTCCAAACATGATTTCATCTCATAATTTCATCTCATGAGATGAAATCATGTCCAAACGGCTCCTTAATAATCCCTTTTTTGTGAACTCTTGACATGTGTTTCATTATACACTGTTAGTGAACGACTGCCAAATATATTTTACATGCATTAACCGGGGAAAGATTTAGAATTTCAAGAAAATGGTATTACGAATAGGTGAATTCAAAATTTAATTACATTCAGGTTAAATTTTTAAATTCGTACCATAAACCTATTACACTTTTGAAGTTTTTTTTTGGAAAGATGGGAATTTTATTTATGTTATGAAGATAGAGTCTTACATAGTGCATCATCATCACGACCCAAATCACGGATTTCGGGGGCACCTACCCTTTCCTACCTGGTAGGCGAACCCGTCCCTTATTCAATCAACATAATAAGAAAATAAAAAGGCCAAACCCATCAACAGCCCCTTGAGGTCGTCAAGATTTTTCACTTGAACACCTCAACTAAACCTTGTTTCATTTAGACACCTGAGTAGGACTCGATTGTGTCATTTAGACACTTTCACTGACTTGGCAACTTGCATGATTTCCACACCAAACTGGCGCGTTAAGAGCTCAAAAAACAGATCTTTTTTAAAAAAAAAAAAAAACTTTTTTATTTCCTTCTTCTTCTTTATTCTTTTTCTCTTTCTACTCCATTTAACAAACCTTCCGCCCTTGATATCTTGTTCACCATAACCCTCTCTATGCCTAAGCATTTACAGTATAAGAAAGATGATTTATTTTTTTGGGGGCTATTTAATAAGCAAAAGAAAAATAATATTCCCAAAAAGATTTTTTTTTTTTTTTAAAAAAAAACTTTCCATAAGTGGAGTCTTTAGAAAGCTTGAAGTTTAAAATGGAATAATTGATTTGATGAATATTTTGAGAAATTAATGTTGGGGTTGTCTTTGGGTCTTCGTAAGGAATCTTTAGCTAAAGTTATAAAAAATTTGGAGGGGTTTCACTTGAAAATTTGGATTAAAATCGTGGTTGGAACAAGAACAACATGAAGATGGTGAAGAACACCAAGAATAACTATTCATTTCAGAATTTTCAATGTGCCCTTTTTTTCTTTTTCTTTTTGTTAATAATGTGTCATTTTCTGATTGGATGTAAATCGAGTTTTTATTTTTATTTTTGAGCGTATTACTTTTATTTTGTTATTAAATATTTTAAAATAGGTTTTTTTGTTTTTACCAAAAAAGACATGTGTCCTCATTTTATTCGTCATTTACCACGTCAGCAGCGAGTGTATTGCACATACTTTGTAAATTTGGTTGATTCAGAGAAAAGTGTCTAAATGGCAGAGTCGGACCCTACCTCAGGTGTCTAAATGAAACAAGGTTTAGTTGAGGCGTTCAAGCAAAAAATCTGGACGACCACAAGGGGTAGCTGATGGGTTTGGCCAAATAAAAAAAATAGTAGTCTAAATCATAGATAGATAGTAATGCGGAATCTACATCATATAACCCCGAATCTGGTCTGAATAGTACAAGAGCATCTAAGTACAAATGTCTGGTAATAAATATTTGTCTGAGAATGGGAATAATAAAGACACAGGACAGAGGAGGCTCCGGGCAGTGGACTCATTAGATGTTCACCCTGGATACTCATAAGCCTGGCCTCGGGATCACTGTGGTAGAAGTGGAGCCTGTCACGAACTCTACACTCAGAAAAGAGTACATCAATGTAGAATAAGTACAAACACTATGTACTAGTAGGTATCATAGGCCAACAACAGTTAGATAACATATATAAAAGAAAGGAACTGAAAGGCATGATAGCAATCAAGTACAATCACAACACTGTCCAAGAACAAATAACACTTCTGATAGGAAAATCAAGGCAGAATCAATGTAATATATGAATGAAATAATGAGTGCATATGCAATGCAATGATATGCACTGGCCAAATGTCTATCTCTGTACACACATGCTACGGATTGATAACCCGAACACCTTTGGAAAAAAATTATAATGTATATATAGGGTAAATTTTCTGTGTTTATGTGCATATATTAACTTTTGAACACCCTAAATAAAAGCAAAAGACTTCTTCTTCTTTTTTCTGAATCCCCTGAATAAAAATCCTGGATCCGCCACTAACCTTCACGTCTCGATAGTCATGACCCATAGGGGACCCGCAAAGTCCATGTACTAGTCACTTTGCACACAGCCCAGAGATGACTTCCACAACAGCAGCCACTCTGCACATAGCCCAGAGGTGGCTTCCATATCTAGGCAGTGTGGAGTGGTTGGAGTGGTCTCGAAATTCCCATCAGAGGTCTATTTGACCGAGTCAACCCCCAACGGCAAAAAGACAACTTTCCAACCAATAGCCCAAAATGCTCCTGAGTGCCTCGAGAACCAAACTGAACGTCCCACCAAGTCATAATCGATCCTCCAGACCTTACGAAATCAACAGATTTCTAAAAAAGGTCTGTTTACCCAAAAGTCAACTAGATGTCAACGGTTTTCCACTTTAAGGTTCTAATTCTCAAAAGTCATCATAAACTCGCCCGTTACCTCGAGAACTGTGCCACCCATCCCAGGGGGTCAAAATCATACTAATAGATCTCGAGGAAGGGTTAACGGGGGTTAATGGGTCAAAAGCACAATAACGACCGAATGGGTTGTTACAATAATAATTAGATTTCCTAGTTGTACTAGACTATTACAAACTACATAAGCATGGAAATATGAAACAATGGGTGAAAAACCGAAAAACTAGGAGGAAAAGCCAACTCATAAGCTACATCATCAATGCGCTGAACGATCTCGAAAGGACCAATGTACTGAGGGCTCAACTTTCCCTTCTTCCTAAACCTCATCACACCCTTCATGGGTGAAACCTTTAGCGATACATGCTCACCAACCATGAACTCCAAGTCACGAACTTCTGATCGGCATAACTCTTCTATCTGCTCTGGGCTGTAAGATGCCTCTCCTGAATCAGCTTAACCTAGTCTAATGAATCTCGTAACAAGTTTGTACTCCAAGGTCTCACCTTAAAAGCATCGAAGAACAACGCCTCCTACCATACAACGCCTTAAATGGTGCCATCTCAATGCTTGAATGATAATTGTTGTTATAAGCAAACTCTGTCAAAGGCAAGAACTAGTCTTAATGACCACCAAAATCAATTACACAGACCCGCAACATATCCCCAAGGACCTGAAATATTCCGCTCGAATTGACCATCAGTGTAAAGGTGAAATGTTGTACTAAGTTCCGCCCGGGTACCCAACTTTTTCTCTAAAGTCCTCCAGAAATGGGATTTGAACTGAGTCGCTCGATCGAAAATGATAGAGACGGGCACCCCATACAAACGAAATACCTCTCGCATGTAGATCTTAGCCAGCTTCTTCGAGTTGTAAGTAGTCTGAATCTGTACGAAATGAGCTGTCTTGGGCAAACGATCCACAATCACCCAAATAACATCAAATTATACAAAGTCTATGGTAAATCTACCATAAAATCCATAGCGATCTGCTCCCACTTCCACTCAGGAATGGGCATCCTCTGAGAAATCCCACCAGGCTTCCGGTGCTCGTGTTTCATCTGTTGACAGTTCAAACATCGAGACACAAATTTCACAATATCCCTCTTCATGATACATCCCAGTAATGTTGTTTCAAATCCCAATATATCTTTGTAGCTCCCGCATGAATAGAATACCTCGAGTTGTGACCTTCCTGCATGATCAATCTTGTCAAATACCCAACGTGGGGTACACATACACCACCCTTGATCCACAAAATGCCCTTATCATCAAGTCTTGCCTCCCTTACTTTCCCTTCAACACTTTATCTCGAATTTTGCACAATTTTTCATCATCAAACTGTTGGGCTCTAATCTGCTACAATAAAGAATACCGTGATTCCACACAAGGCAGAACCTTGCTAGGTTTCGAAATATCAAGTCTAACCATACTATTGGTCAAAGCCTGAACATCCATATCCAAAGGTTTTTCTCTCCAATCTGCAGACATGCAAGGCTACACATACATACCGCCTTTCGCCTCAAGGCATCCGCCACTACATTGGCCTTGCCGGATGATAAATAATGGAAATGTCATAATCCTTGAGAAACTCCAGCCACCTTCATTGCCTCAAACTTAGCTCCTTCTAATTGAAAATTTGCTGAAGAATCTTACAATCGGTGAACACCTCAAAATGCACCCCATAGAGATAGTGCCTTCAAATTTTCAATGCAAAAACCACTGCCGTCAACTCTAAGTCATGCGTGGGGTAGTTCTTCTCATGCACCTTTAGCTGCCTCGAAGTATAAGCTATAACCTTCCCTTGCTGCATCAGAATACAACCAAGGCCAATTTGCGAAGTATCACAATATACGGTAAAGCATCCAAGGGAAAAGGCAAAATCAAAGTCGTAGTCAACAAAGTCTTGAGCTTTTGAAAGCTCACCTCACACTCATCCGACCACTAAAAAGTTACATTCTTTTAGGTCAATATGGTCAAAAAAGATGCTATAGCTGAAAATCCTTATACGAAATGCTGATAATAACTGGCAAGACCAATAAAACTCCAAATCTCAGTAACCAAAGAAGGCCTAACCTAATCAGAAACCGCCTCAATCTTTTGAAGGTCCACCATAATGCCATCTTTGGTCACCACATGCCGAAGAAATGCTACAGAACTGAGCCAAAACTCACATTTCGAAAACTTAGCGTACAACTTCTTATCCTTCAAGATCTGAAGCACAATCCTCAAATATCGCTCTTGCTCTGATCTACTACGAGAGTATACCAAGATATTATCCATAAATACAATCACAAAAGAATTCAAATACTGTCTGAAGACACCAGTCATCAAATCCATAAAAGCTGACAGTGCATTTGTCAGCCTAAAAAACATGACTAGAAGCTCATAATGACTATATCGGGTCCTGAAAGTTGTCTTAGGAATATCCTCCTTCCTAATCTTCAATTGGTGATAACCGGATTGCAAATCAATCTTAGAAAAGACCTTTGCACCCTGAAGCTGGTCAAATAAATCATCAATCCGAAGAATGGGATACTTGTTCTTGATGGTGACTTTGTTCAATTGCAGATAATCGATACATATCCTCATAGAACCATCCTTCTTCTTCCCAAACAACACCGGAGCACCCCAAGGGAAAACACTAGGTCTAATGAATCCCTTGATCAATAAGTCTTGCAACTGCTTTATCAATTCTTTCAATTCAACGGCCGCTATCTGATAAGGAGGAATGGAAATAGGTTTAGTGACTGGCTCTAAGTCGAAGCAAAAATCAATGTCATGATCTGGAGGAACACATGGTAAATCAGTTGGGCAACTCTCTAACCACCGGTACTGACTTAAGTGAAGGAGTATCGGTGCTACTGTCTCGAACATAGGCTAAATAAGCCAAACACCCCTTCTCAACCATCCATCGAGCATTGAGATAGGATACTACTCTCTTTGGTTTTGAATTAGCCGTACCCTTCTATTCCAACCTAGGAATTCCCGGCATGGCCAACGTAACCGTCTTGGAATTACAATTCAAGCTCGTATGATAAGAGGACAACTAACCCATGTCTAATCATCAAATGAACCCAAGTTTCAGACCCCGTCAAGGTCACAACACAGAATAGGTACACCCGATCCACCATTACAGACTCCCTAATAGGAGTAGAAACTCTAACAGGTACATCAAGTGACTCATACATCGTATCCATACTCTAGCAAAATAAGTAGACATGTAAGAATATGTAGAACCCGGATCAAATAATGCTATAGCTGACCGATGACAAGACAAAATAGTACCTGTAATGACAGCATCAGAAGCATCTGCTTCTAGTCTACCTGGGAATGCGTAGAACTAAGTACGGCCACCCTCGGCCTGAGAACCTCCGCGACCACCACCATGGCCTGCCTAAATACCACCCTACCGGACTGGGAACCACCTCTACCACTCTGTGCACTGCCTCTAGCCAGTTATGTTGCTGATCTAGGTGCAGAAATATGTGGACGAGAGTGCGAACACCCTGTCTAAGCCGGGGGCACTCTTTGGTGAACTTCCCGATATCACCACACTCAAAACATTTAGATAGGACATAGGCTGCTGAGGTGAGCTAGAAGGGCCTGAATAACCACCTCGACCTCCGAGTCGCGAATAAGAACCCTGTCCTAAACTGTAACCACAACGACCCGAATCTCACCGAAACTCATTATTTCCAATCCTCCTAACCTCTAACCTTTGATTATCTTATAAAACACTGGATTAACAATCTTTACAAGTAAAGACGATCTTGTTTTCACATGTTCGAATCGTTTTATCTTCGTCGACCTATTTCAAACTTAGTCGCACTTTAGTTAGGGGGTGCGGGGTATTACATAAACGTGGCAAAACTCAAATGGAGTTTAATTACGAGTGGATACTTATTTTGCACATTCAGGTAATTCTAGACTTACAATAGGTCAGAATCAATTACATTTTCATATTTCAAAAAGTAAATAAAATAGTAGTATAAGGCAACTCTAGATTTATTCTACAGAGTTTATTAAGGACTAATTTGACTTTCCAAAAATAGGAAGGAATTTTACCAAGTGTAAGTTTTACATTTCATTGCATCTTCAACACCATTCAAGCAAATCACCAGCACACATTATTAAAGCAATTTGAAACATTCATCAACATAGTTCTATATTGTAACTTTTTACTATTATTTTTTCTATTTTAGATTTTAGAGGTGTACGATAAAATTGGTTTAATGTGAAAGTGATTTTCTTTTGTTGAGTATAATTTTAATTTTAATAGAAGAACTCCTAGGAATTTTTCAAGAAAACATGATTCCTTTATTAAACTTATACATAATTAGTTGTAATTGAATGCAAGAATCTTCAGGGGGATATATCAATACACTGAATTTGACAACAACAAAAGTTACTCGAAATTCGACATTGATAGAAGGAGATCAAACGCTAGAGGATGGAATATATATATATATATATATATATATAGGAAGATAAAAAAAATAAAACATAAAAAGGAGAGAAAAGGAAAATTAGATGCTAACCGACAACAACCGGTTAAAAACTATCTAAACATGCGAAATAAGTACCCGCTGTTACTGAATACTAGTTAGACTCAAATAAGTATGTTATCATGACAAACATTCCTCGAATCTCGTGATTTGCACCCGACAACCCGAATGTCGAGCTAAACAACCTTAATCACAGTTCAAGTATCGAATAGATAACAAATGAATCTGAAAACGAGAATCCGACATAATAAATCCAAGAAAAAAAATGTGAAATACATAATTGAAGTGAAATAGGTCTAGGCCCACACATTCGGTCAAAACTGTCCCCGATCTATTGGATTTGGTACAATAATGCTCTTTGTCAACCAATTCGATAAAAAAAAATCCCTTCATTTACTTCAAATACCTTAAAAACTAATGAACGATCCAAAATAAACCCATAAAGGGCTAAAACTGCCCCTAATTTATTGACTTTGGATAAAAATGTCCACCATTAAACTATATCAAATTAACTCACTCTTAGCTCGTTAAAATAAGCACTTTTAAAATAAAAAATATGCACATAAAGAAGACAATTTAAGTGAAAATCATATTAATTGGTGAGATAACTAATATAGAGATCCTGCATATTGGTTATCAAGACCACAAAAATCTTACATATTTTACAATGTGATTTATTGTGCAATACTATTATTTTTTATCACATCTTTTTGGTTGCGGTCATTTCCAGACCCTGCTAACGCGGGATATTATTGTGCATTGAGCTATCATTTTTTGCTACTTGGTGAAAATGTGATACTCTATCACTCAGTTTTTACTAAATAAATGTTCACTTTTACTTGTTTAGTTTAAAAAATCAAGACATAATTCATCACTTAGTTCTTAATTTACCCTTATTATTAACTATCAGTTCTCAAAATATTGAGTTTATTATATTCAAAGTGTGATATAGTAAAATTATCATTTTATTAATTAGTACAAGGAGTGTTCCTAGTTTAAACATGAACAAGTAAAAATGGACGGGGCGATAACTAATTATTAATTCGTGGGCTCAAACTATTCCTAGGTACATCAACTTTCTTAGGATTTGAATGAAAAGAAAATGAGCAAAATACAAAATAATTCAAATCAATTTTTCAGTCAAAAAAAAAAAAAAAAAAAAAAAAAAGACCCTCTCCTCCTATTCACCTCCAGACTCCAGCTGGACCCTTCTTTTTTTTTTTTCGTTAATAAAATAGAAGGTATTGAAAATATTTCCATTTTTCTCCATCTTTAATGCTAATGATAAAAAGGGAAAAATTAAGAATTACTTATACCAAGAGACCTAAAAGAAAAAGTCGCCTGGACACAGAGGCGAATCTAGAATTTCTAGAGCATGGGTTCACCACTCAATTTTTAACCAAGTGCACCATTTAATCTTTTGTAGTATGTGTTTCCATAGGTAGTATTATACTAATTTTAGAAAATATATATATAAAATACTTAGTTTTACGGCGAGACCATGTGTTCACGTGCTCCAAAAATACCCCCTAAATTCGCCAGAGATATAGACACTACAAAATTGGATTTTGGCTTAGAAGATGATCCATATACATGTAAAAATTGAAATCACTACATATATAAGAAAGTCAAAATCTGAATTTTCTCTTATAAGAACATAATGAAAACTCATTACCAAAAAAAAAAAAAAAAAAAAAGAGGATCACTACTCGATTTGTCATATTGCTAATGCTAGACGTAATAAAAGTTGGTACATATAAACGAAAACTTTTATAAATCAATGGGTGTGTGAAATAGTAGTAAAACTTGTCTCTTGCTATATAAGTCCCAAGAAAGTTTAAACAAACAAGGAAGAAAACAAAAACAAAAAAGACAATCGAAGAAAAAGTGGAAGAAAAAAAAGAGAGACGGGGGGGGGGGGGGGGGGGGGGTGCAAAAGCTAGCTAACAATGGTGACAATAACAAGAAATTAAAGCTAGTAGTAATTAAGTAACAAAAATGAAACTCCTTCAAAGAAAACTTGTAGTATTAATGGTGAACTTGTTGGTTACTGAATAGTACTAACATTTACCTAATGATCACCCCCACAAAATCTTCATAAAAACATATATAACTCAAAGAAGAAATCCCGGCTAATTTTGTGCCAATAACCGCGCGGTAAACTAGGGGACAAGTGTCATTTTGCGAAATGACTTGATAACGAACACGCCTACAGTTAATCGGTCTATGACTGAAAGTCAAGTTATTTCTTTACCAGCTTCTTTCTTCTAATTTTCTTCTCTTTCCCCACGTAGCTCGTCAAACACGAACCAGATGTAGTCCCAACGGATTTAACTGAATTCAATATTTTGAAACAAAAGGCATGTAATTAGATATGGGAAAAAGTACTAAAAGTAAAATAGATACTAACTTCTAACTCATAATTAATACAAAAGTACAATAAATTTAGTGGCGAGAGCATAAATATTAAACTAATCAAATCTATATCTCAGATTCTCCCCTAACTAGATGGCTTATATAGTTAGATGTGCCGAATTTAGTTGCTTGCCCGGAGAAACGGCTATCTGACCCGATTAACTACTTATAATTTTTTTTTTAAGAAAAGCCAAAAATAAAAGGATCATGAACTTACCGATTTGATGTAGGGTTTGGCCCACTTGGAACTTCATGATCACCAACTTCAAATTCTCTTTGAGTAAAAGAAGAAGAGGGTGATGAGCCCTGAGGAATATTTCTAAGGATCTTTCTTGAATGAAATTTCATTGTTATTTTAGAAGAATGAGGAGGATATGAATAAATAAGGATGAGGAAAATAAAGAAAACGGTATAGAAGAAAAGGAAAGATTGAAATTTAAATGTGGATATTTTTGAGTTTTTCATCAATTTTGCCATGTTATAATCTGGAAAATAAATCCCTCCCCACCAAAAGCCCACCAGAGATAAACAAATACCTAATCAATGTGGCTATATAAAGGAAGCAAAAAAAGAAAAAAGAGTTAAGTTATGTACGTTGCGAGTGTCATAAATTTTTACATTAGGGATGTGGCTGCAATAAAGGAAAATATTTTTTACTAGAAATAGTTGTTTTTCTTATTTATATTCTGGTGTTTGATAAGTAAATAAAAATATTGCCCCAAGAGAATTTATATCTAGTTTAGATAAACACTATGAGATGGAGATGGAGTGGGTGGGGGTCAGTTGGGGCGGGGTTTGAGGGTGGTGGGCATAGTGGTGGTTGCGGGGGGTGAGGGTGGGATCCCAATTAGCATGTAATGTCACTTATAGAATTAGTTCTCTAGGTAAGTTATTTCTTGATTTTTAAGGAATTTATTTTTCTACAAAATATATTTTTGAAAATATTTTGACCAACTATAAATATGTGAAAATTGAAAAATATTTTTCAAAAAATACTTTCCTCCAAACCGAACATAGCCTATAAGTACAATATGACCTGTTATAATATATTACTCCTGCACGTCATGCATATGAATTGGAGAAATTAATATTAATGGAACTTGGAAAAAAAGCAAAGGTTTTGGAAAATTCTATGAAGATTTTTGTTGAAAGAAAGAACCTACTTAAAAGTATATAAGAATAGAATGGTGCCAAACTGGGCTAATATATTTGACTTTAGTTCCTTTCTTTTTTAATTAATGAACATTTATGCCTTTATTAATCAAAGTGATTATCTAAATCTAGTTGCCACCAAGTGAAAAAGACTGAAGTCATCTGTTCTTAATTACTTCCTATGTTTCAAATTATCTGTAGTGATTAATTGTCGTTTTAAAAATTCAAGGTATAATTAATTATTTTTAACTCATTTTACACTTCCTATAATTTTGTCATAAATGGAGACGACACATAAATAGACAAAACATTTAATAGAGAGAGATTATAACTTATACTTAAATAAGGATAAAGTAGTTAAATATCCTCCTAATCAATATTTCTTACGGGGGTGTAAAAAAACGACATATAACTTGAGACGGAGGGAGTACTTTATATAATAATTTGACTTTTTTTTCAAAAATCCCCATTAACATTTTACATATTAAAATGTGAATTTTGCAATTTTTTCACATGGTTACCAAAAAAATAGTGAATATATAATGGAGAAGTAGCAAGGTGAACAGACTCTTTTAGTCCAGTTCATATGATGTCTTTTTGAGAAGTCAGAAGAAATGCATCTCATGTACATCGATTAGTAAGCAGGGGCGGAATTATAGGGGTGCAAGGGGTGTCAATCGAACCCCCTTCGTCGGAAAATTGCAATATATATATGGGGTTAATTTTTTAGTTCATGTATAAATATTAATGTTGCATTCCCTTAACACATTGGAGAACTCAGCTCAGCGGCTGAGGTGCCTATTATTGAGTCCATGGTTGTGTGTTTAATTCTTTGTAACAACACTTTTTAATCCTTTTTCATTTTCTTGAACTCCCTTATCAAATGTTCTGGCTCCGCTCCTGTTAGTAGGTATGAGAGGATCCGAGATTTGAATTCGTTGGACTCATTTTTTCAAATGAATTGAAAACTAGCGCCTAGTCAACGATTTCATCTCTCACGTTCACAAGATTAGAAATCAAAACTTTTAGAAAATAGCACCATTCTTGTAAGTAACCAAATGATTTTTATGAGTCATACCTAGTGTAATATTTATTTTTCCTAAGTTAATTAGTTCTACGTTCATGTTAACATTTGAAACCAATGAATAGAAGAGTACAAAACTGGTGAAACAAACTTGTGAAATGACTTTGGTGTGAATATTGTTTTTTTTTTTTTTTTTTGTTGGATATAAGTTCAATCAGAGAACATATATGTTTGACGTGACTCATGTGGACAGAAACATTTTGTCTTGATAATCCCTTTTGTCTGAACTGTTGACACGTATTTCATAATACTTTACATGCATTAACCGAGGGACAGATTTAGAATTTATAGATGGTATACTACTACGCAAGGGTGAATTCAAAATTTAATTACATTCAGGTTGAATTTGTAAGTACGTGCCATAAACTTATAATACTTTTAAAATTATGTCTACACTTTGAGCCTATTTGGATGGGCTTATGCCTATAAGCTGTTTACAGCTTATAAGCAAAAAAAAAAAAAAATTGGGGTAGTTTAACTTTTTTTTTTTTTGGCTTATAAGCTGTTTTCAGCTTATAAGCTGTTTTAGATAAGCTAAGTCAAATGGGCCCAATTATTTTTTTGAGCTTATTTTAAGCACAAAATGACTTTAAGCTAGTCAGCCAAACACTCAAAAAAGCTGAAAACAGCTTATAAGCAACTTATAAGCCAATCCAAACGGGCTCTTTGTTTTGAAATAATGGGGTTAAGTTTACCCGTTCGCTATATGATACTCCCCCCGTTTCAATTTATATGAACTCATTTGACTGGGCACGACATTTAAGAAAAAGGGAAGACTTTTGAAACTTGTGGTTCAAAATAAGCCTTGAAAATTTGTGTGGCTGTAAATCATTCATAAAGTGAATTTGTTTCCAAATTAGGAGAGAAGTCATTCATTATGGCACGGACTAAAAAGAAAATAGCTTCAAACAAATTGAAACAGAGGGAGGACATCTTTATTGCTGCCAATTTTTATACAGACATCCGATTTGACTAAATATAATTTTACTATCACAAAAATAGATCAAATATGATTTCGATATATCCGACTAATGCAGTTTTGAAACAATAAATCAAACAAAGATAGACAAAAGATAGTGCTTAAGTAAATGCAAAAGGGGACACCAGACCTGCGCATCCTAAGGGGTGAACCAAATTCTGGAAAAAAAAACAAAAAAAAAAAAAAAAAAAAGACCTGAGATCTGAAACCAGAGCTTAATTGTAGGAACATGAAAAAAAAAGAAATACTAAGATAGAAATGAAATTTGAACCCCCAACTTTACTTGTAAATTAAGAAGCACCTAATAATCATTATTCAGCAGGTGCACACATGTATATCCAAGTAGCTTTGAAGAAATATAGGCAATTGCTATACATGACGTCATGACCTAGGGAGAGGAACATTTGTTCATGTAAACCTACTTTGGAGTTATTATATGTATGTATTTAATAAATTTCTCAAACAAACATATAGAATTTAGACTAAATTTATTGGATTCTGTCAAATCCCACACGTACTTTCCCTGCATGCTAGCGCTCCGCCCCTGATGTCTTGAACGATTGCTCACAAAATCTTTGTTACCATAGAAAATGAGCTTAAATTATATACACTGCCCATTCAAGTCAAGATGGGTAAATTCATTTAACAAATTGTGCCACAACTCACAAGTTCTAATTTTACATTACAATTTCTACATATCTACATCTATAATTTTAAATAATTAACATCCAAATCTTACGAACTTAAGACATGATATTATATTAGATTCCTAAAAGGAAATTTACTAGAGTTGGTTATGTTCCCCTATTGGGGTTTACATATTCTTTCCCAGACTACAACGAAGAATCTTGCATAAGATAGAGAGCCATTCAGCACTAGAAAATGAAAGGAAGGAAAGAAGAAAATTAGGTACACGGTGTGTAAAAACTTATCCGTACAAGGTATTTACATTCAATTAATTATTTTTGTTTAATTAAAAATTAAAGTAAGAAAATATATCGCTAAGTCTTGGTTAAGTAATTAATTTGTGCATAAAAGACACTTCTTGCATTTATTGGTTGGGTATACACACTCAAGCGTAGAAAGATTTTACGTGCATGTTGGATGTTAGAACATGGAAGAGGTGATGGTGGCTTTTTCTATGGCTTGCAGATGTGAATTCAGGATTTGATATTTATGAATGTCTCAATTTAAATTTTATGGTTTCCTTATTTTTTTATTTATTTTTATCTAATAACTAAGGATTGCGTTAGTTACCAATGAAACTTTACAAATCAAGCAGCCAACACAGCATGCTTTGGTCTCAAAGTATCACAGCTGGTCTCGAGCTCTAACATATGTCCTAAGCTCAAAATGTAAAAGTAGACAGTAAGGTTCTACACAGGGGCGGAGCCACGTTAGCTCGAGGGGGTCATCCGAACCCCCTCGGCAAAATATTACATTGTATTTTCAAAGTTAAAATTATTTTATTATGTATTTATGAAAGAATATTTTCCGTGGTCTCCGTTCATTCCTTGAATTGGTTAATATACAAAATTATCCTACTCAGAATAGGAGAGTATAAAATATTACAAAATATTCTAACCTAAATAAGAGATTACAAAATATTTGCATAATCTATCACACCCCCGCAGTCGAAACGGGAGGTTTACGAACGCTGAGACTGTCACGAAAATCTTCAAAAAGGACCTGAGGAAGACCTTTAGTGAAAATATCTGCAATCTGATATCGGGACGGGACATGAAGGATTCGAACTTGTCCTCGCGCAACCTTCTCACGCACAAAATGAATATCCATCTCAATATGTTTGGTGCGTTGATGTTGCACCGGATTACCAGATAGATATATGACACTCACATTGTCACAATATACCAGCGTAGCTTTGCGAACCGGACAATGTAGTTCCATAAAAGATTGCGAATCCAGCAAGACTCAGAGACAACATTAGCCACACCACGATACTCTGCTTCAGCGCTAGACCGAGAAAGAGTTGGTTGTCGCTTTGACGATCAAGAAATCAAGTTGTCACCCAAAAATACACAATACCCCGACGTAGAACGACGAGTGTCCGGACAGCCACCCCAATCTGCATCGGTATAGGAGACAAGGTCGGTGATCGACGATGGGTAGAGATGCAACCCGTGATCAAGAGTGACCTGAACATACCGCACAATCCTCTTAAGAGCATGCATATGATCGTCCCGCGGGTCATGCATATGTAAGCACACCTGTTGGACAGCATTTGAAATATCTGGTCTCGTGAAAGTGAGATACTGAAGAGCACCCGCGAGACTACGATAATGAGTGGGATCTTCATAAGGAGCAACCGAAGTAGCATTGACCTTCGATTTTGTGTCAACCGGAGTGAGAGAGGGCTTGCAAGATGACATACCCGCGCGATCAATGATTTCCTCGGCATACTTACGTTGAGGGAGGAGCATCCCCCCCCCCCCCCCCCCCCTTGTGACGGGTCACAGCAATGCCAAGAAAATAATTCAAAGGACCTAAATTCTTTATAGCAAATTCGGAACCAAGCCTATCCATGATGGAACGACGGAGAGTGTCTGAGGATGCAGTGAGTATAATATCATCAACATAGAGTAATATGTATGCCATTTTAGTCCCCGCATGGTAGATGAACAACGAATTATCAGACCTGCTATTAGAGAAGCCAAGGGAAAACACAAAATCTACAAAACGTCTATACCAAGCACGTGGAGCCTGCTTAAGCCCATAGAGAGACTTACGCAATAGGCAAACATAATCAGGATGTGTGCGATCCCGAAAACCCATAGGCTGATGCATATACACAGTTTCCTTGAGCTCACAGTGAAGAAAAGCATTCTTCACATCCAGTTGATGTATAGGCCAATGCTTTGACAACGAAAGACTAAAAATAATGCGGATAGTTGCCGGTTTCACCACCGGACTGAACGTCTCACCACAGTCAATGCCAACCTGCTGAGTTTTGCCATCACCTACAAGTCGGGATTTATGCCTCTCAAAATCACCATTAGACTTTTCTTTATGAGTAAAAATCCACATATAACGAATAACATTAACATTATGTGGACGGGGGACCAAATCCCACGTCTTATTCCTAACAAGAGCATCAAATTCATCATTCATAGCCATTTTCCAATTCGGGTCACGAAGAGCGGCCAATGGGTTACGAGGTAGAGGAGATTTCGTAACCGTGGTATGTAAGTTAAACAGACGTTTAGGCTTGACAATACCCCGTTGGCTGCGGGTGACCATGGTGGGACGGGGAGTGGGGATAAGCGGCTGGACAGGAGCAAGTGGACGTGGGCTGGCAGTCGGGCTAGTTGGGGCTGGCAGTCGGTCCAGCTGGGGCTGCCTCACCGTGGGACCAGCAGCGATGATGGGAGGCAGCGGAGGAGCAATGGGCTGCTGGGCAGCGGGCGGGGAGGCAGTGGAGGGGGCAGGTGCCGATTTTTGGAGGTGATGAAAAATATAAGGGGAGATCCCTTCATCCAAAAAATCATATATATGGGGTGGAGGAGTAGACAAGTTAGCAAAGGGAAATCGAGTCTCATCGAAAACAACATGATGACTAAAGATGATCTTATGTGATGATAAGTCATAGCATTTGTAGCTTCTATGGTTTGATGGGTACCCCAAAAATACACAAGGTGTAGACCGGGCCTGCAACTTATGAATCGTAGTTGACGGGAAAAAAGGGTAGCTCAAACACCCAAAGACCCGAAGGTGCGAGTACGTCGGTTCCTTATGATATAGAGCATGAAGGGGAGATTTATGGTTCAATAACTTGCTTGATAAAATATTAAGTAGGTAAGTTGCCATTTGCAATGCATGATGCCAAAAGGAAGGCGGGAAAGAAGCGTGGGCAAGAAGAGTGCGCACGACATTATTGATAGACCGAATTTTCCTTTCGGCCTTCCCATTTTGTGAGGACGTATGAGGACAAGAAAGACGGAAAGACAGCCCATTCGACTCACAAAGACGCCAAAAATCATTATTTTCATATTCTTTCCCATTATCACATTGGACATTTTTTATTTCTCGTTCAAAATGCGTTCGGACATGGGCCCGAAATTCTAAAAACTTAGCAAAGACATCAGATTTCCTAGCTAAGGGAAAAGTCCACAAATATTTAGAGAAATCATCCAGAAAAAGAACATAATATCGATGACCCATGGAACTTAAGACAGGAGAAGTCCATAAACCACTATGAATAATATCAAAAGGCATACAAGTGTTCGAATTAGATGGAACAAAAGGCAACTTAATATGTTTTCCAAGCACGCAAGAACGACCAATACTAGAGCAACTAGAATTATTACATTCAATGCTTTTATTTATCCTAAGAGAATTCAAAACTGACGCTCCTGGGTGACCCAAACAATCATGCCAAAGAGAAGAAGACAAAGCAGCAAAGGTTGATGGAGAATTGGCTGTGTTTGTGATGGTGGTGGTGATGGGATATAGATCGCCCCTGCTCTCACATCTCATTAGTGGCATCCCCGTCAGAAAATCCTTCACAGAAAACCCATATGGATCAAAATTAACAGACACAGAGTTATCAGTAGTGAACTTTCTAACAGAGATTAAGTTTTTAATGAGTTTTGGGGAGTGGAGGACATTTTTCAACGATAAAGGAGGGTTTGGGGGAGGCAAATGAGTATGACCACAACCGTGAATTGGAATTGAATGACCATTACCAACAACAATACTGTCACGACCCAACCCCATAGGCTGTGACTAGTGCCCGAGTTGGACACTCATATCACCTGTTAACTATAATCATCTACAGCTAGCATATCAAGATCTTATTTGTATATAAAGGCAAGACGTTATTTTAAAGCTGTCACATATATGCGTGTCATAGCCACCTGTCTCCCGAGGAGTCACAAAATCCAACAACAAACATATATATCTACGCAAGCCGACAAGGCTGCCACTACGAATGGGTACGCCCCAAACACAAGTCATGTCCACACAACGAAACAACAACTATACACAGACCCACACAAATGTCCACAGACCTCTAAGAGTAACGACAGTACCATATGACGGGACAGAGCCCCGCCGTACCTTGAACAAACACATATATATACAACAAAAGGGGTCTATACCACAAGCTAGGCTCCGGAACAAATGAGCACTCCAAAGTAGCTGAATAGATATCCTAGGGTGGCGGATCTCCGAAATGAGCGTCTGTACCTGCGGGCATGAAACGCAGCCCCCCGAAGAAAGGGGGTCAGTACGGAATATGTACTGAGCATGTAAAGCATGAAATATAGTAAAGAGGATCATACTGAGACAAAGAGTGTAGGACCCAGTGTAACAACCAGAAAACCATAAGACTTACCTTTGAACATAAATCATAAGTGTCAACATCATATCCATATCATTATAGAGTTTAATAATCATAGTTAAATAATCATTCTGTATATAACATATATAACGTGTCCCGGCCCTCTAGCGAGGGACTCGGTGAATAATGATCATATGCCATCCTGGCCGCCATCCCCATATCATCATGTCATCATATCATATATATATATATATATATAACGTGTCCCGGCTCTCTAGTGAGGGACTCGGTGAGTAATGCAGTAAATATACACACGAAAACATGTCCTGGCCCGGGACTCAGTGAAGGATGTAACGGTAAGCACGAGCAGAGTAATAAGCAACCACATACATACAAATCATCCTTTGAGACTCAATAGATAAGTAAACTAGTCAGCTCTCAAGTATCAGGATAATGATCATATTAAGTTCTTTCTAAATGTTATTACAAACTATAACAAGGAACGTTTCAGGATTCATATACATGTATCAATTTAACATGATATAGCTTATGAAAGTCAAGTATACCTCTAATTATGCAATTCTTTAAGAGTAGGAATTTCTATACATCATTTATTAGTTAATCATATAATAGACTCGAAACAATAGCTCGACTATCCTAAAAGTTCTAACATCAAGAACGAATAAAAATTATGAGTTATGCTTGGAATTATAGAGTAGAATTTCCCCAAGGCTCATATCATATCTTACTTACTTCTAGGACATGCCAAAAGAAAGAAGGGATAGGATTTACATACCTTAAGCGTTTAGTCGTAATACAACTCGTACACGCTGCCCAATAGTACCTTATCCTATATTAAGATGTCAAGAGCTACGATTAGGCTACGAGGGAATTCAATACGTATTTTAACGTTAATAACCCCTTTCTAAACATTTAGACGACGTTTCGTTCGCATTCAAACCAACTAATACTACAAGCTAATATTGCTAGTCATACATTCAAGTATCAACTCGAGGCTATTTAACATGACTCGAGGGAATCTCGGACAGCCCGTACAATATTCAAAACAACTCACTCCATATACCAAACAACCCGCAATCTTCACACTTGACAAGAATGACAATACATACTTTCTTCCAATTCACAAATCTTATCAGCAATCACATACTAACAACGTCACTTACACGATTGTAAGGAGCTATATTAACGTTCTATTAGTTTATACAACAGCCCACAACAATCAAAATCCCAATTTTTAACCATCAATATCCTTATTCTTATTTTAGAACCCATGATAATAACAATCAATATTCAAAATAAAATTAATCCACCATTTTTTCCAAAACAGTCCACGGTTCCAACATCAACATATGAAACTTCTTTACACATTCAAATCTAAATATAGTTCACGGCTCCAACATCAACATGTGAAATTCCTTTACACATTCAAATCCAAAACAGTCCACGGCTTGGACTGTTTTCCTTCATCACACATAGTATTTCTTTTACACATCAAACTCACATATCTACAATGCACACAAAGCACCACAACGTCCCTAACAACAACAACAACTAAGGCACCAAATAAATCAGTCCACTAATCCTTCTAAACCAGCCCCTACACGGCTTTAACATAACCACATACAAAATTCCATAATTTTCATTCCTTTCATAGACACTACCACATTCAAACCATTCTCAATGCATGTACAAGAAGATTAAGCATTACTTCATATAACCTATAGCACACGGCTCACTTTCAACTTCAACAACAACAATCCAATCCAATACCAACATGCACAACTACATACATTCAATTCACCATAAAACACATGAAAAATGATCAACTCTTACCTTGACACTTAATCCTCAATCGGCTAACACCTCCAATTCAAGTCTTGAATTTTAACACTTGTTCTTGCTAAATGCTCCATGTTATTGTACACCTTCAAAGGAGTTAAATTGCTTGATAAACCTATTTTTCTTGATCACTTGAGCAGCTCCATTCTCGGCCAGCTATGGTCGAGACTCTCCCTCTCTATCTCTAATTTTTTTGGCTTTGAGAAGATGCTAAATGACTTAGTAGTTGAAGTATGAATCAGCACTTGCTATATATATAATGCTCATGGGTTGGACATGTGTCCCACCCAATGTTTAAGCCAATTATAATTGGCCACATCATGGGTGGGGCCCACACGGCCACTTATGGCTAGTTAATGAAGTGATTAAATTTTAATCTCACTTAATAATCTAATCATGGTTAATTAATTCCTAATCTCCAATAATATTATCATACCAAATAAAATTTATAGGCAACTTGTGACGTGAAACAAAATCGGAAGTTAAAGTCTCTATCTCGCCTTAAAATAGTCTTGTCTTTAACTTGTCGCGTTTAGCTTAAAATATCCCAATGTATAAAAATACGGGATATAACATTCTCGCACTAGAAAGAAGCATATATTTTGTATTTGGCTAACAGTCCTAGATCCGGCTTCTCTCCATTACCCATCCTCTTCATTTCCTCAAATCTGTTCATGTCGCCTCGTTGGTTTAAATTAAAAAATTAAATAATTTGATCAAATCTCAAGATTCCTTATTTACTCCCAATAATTATAGTGACCAATTAAATTGCAATTTATTCTTTGCATCTGCATAAAAATAATTCGAGTCATCTATGATAGATTTAATAAGGAGATGAGCACAAAAAGAATTCAATCATCAAAGTGGTAAATTCAAATTAATCATTGCATTAACAAAGTCAAAAAAACATTCATGTGTGAGAAGGTGCAAATATATCCATGAACGCTGTGAAAAGTTGCAAATATACTCTTACAGTGGCTTTTATTTTAATTAAGAAAAATATCCGTCAGCAAAAGGGTATATTTCACACCAACCATGTAATGACAGGGATATATATGCACCACAATTTTAACAAGGGATATATCTGCTCTGAATCGCAAAGTTAGAGAGATATATTTGTATCATTTCCCAAGAAAAAATAAAAGGTACACGCTCATTCAAGTAAGCTAAGTAGATTCATTCTCCAAAATGTGTCCCAAAATTTAATTTACATTACAATTTATACATATTATAGGACTTATTTTACATACATCTAACTTGGACTATTAACATCTGAACCATGCTGAACCCTAAACCCAAATCTTTAAAACAGAAATCAATCAACAGGCCAATTGATCCCTGATTGTAGAAATTTCCTCAAATATTGGCAGTCTTCTTGATTTGGGCCGGGCCCATTCATTAATCAACTGTTCAAACCCATTTACAAAATCATCATCCAAATCAAGGCCCGGTATATTTTTCAAGAAGGGTGGAGGTTGTTTCAAGTCTAATTCCAACAACAATTCCTCAACTCGATTCCTTATTTTTGTATCATCAGAACCTGAATATTTACCTCTCCAAACATCTTCGAGAATATAACGGGCCTCATCATATCGGGCTTCCTTGATCAAGCAATGGGCCAGGTTGCAAGCCTTGTTGCTGTCTGCATAAATCATTTGGGCTTTCTTCAACACCACTTCTGCCGCCATAAAATTTCCTTTTTGCATATAAGCCCAGCCCAAATTACCCTGCAAAAACACAAATTACTACTTACAAGAGTTAATCTAAGGGCTCGTTTGGTTGGAAAAAACTTATCCCGGGAAAACTAATCCCGGGATTAATTTTTCCACCCTCAAGGTGGGATAAAAAAACACTATAATCCTGAGATAACTAATCCCGGGATTAGTTATTCCGAGTTTTTTTTCCAACCAAACGTGGGATAAGGCAGCACTAACTTTTATCCCAGGACTATTTTTGCTTATCCATCATACCAAACGAGCCCTAAATGTATAATTCATATAAAATATATATATATATATATATATATATATATATATATATATATATATATATATATATATATATAGATAAATATAATCAGCGTATAATTTATATATACTGATTTTTATATGCCTGTTAAAAAAAATTAAATAGAAAATCTGACTAGCTCTGTGTGTAAAGATTATTTTTTGTGTGTGTGTAATCAACGTATAATCAATATATACTTTTTCAGAATTTCTAAATTATATATAAATCAAATCAAGTGTAGGGTTTGTCTGCCACTGTTGCTGATACTAGTGGTAGATGTACGTAGATAGATTACATATTCATTCAAATCAAGTGGTTTTGGCTCGGAACATATGTATATGGAAGAAAATCGATTAAATAAGTACAAATAGTAGAGTTCAAATCTAGTGGATCAAATTGTTTGTTGTAGAATTTTGAGCTCTCATTTGACAAAGAATAGATCTTGGGTCTAACTCAACCTCAAAAGTTAGCTCATGAGAAAGGATTACCCAAGACATATAAAAATTCCATGTTCTCATCCTACAAATGATGTGAGACTCAACCCCCTAGGACTGGACATCTAGAGGGTGATCAATATAAGGCGGGGCCTAATATCGAATAATAAAATGGATGTGTCTGCCTTTGATACCATAATAAAAAAAATATGAACCTTCAGCCTAATTCAACTCTAAAGGCTAGCTCATGAGAGTTATTATGAGTCCATGTTCCCATCCCACAAATGATGTGAGACTCAATATCACAATGTATTAAATTCTAAATCTGCCTCTGTCTGATACATAACGTCGACACCAATTAAAATGTCAATGATAAATATGTGCAAATAGGGTTGGAGCTAGTGCTTCGGTTACATATTCGGCTGAACTCATTAGCTTTGGTCCAAATCATATATTTGTTTTAAAAATCTATTGAATTTGCATAAATAATTAATTTAGAACCTAGTAACTTTAAAAGGACTAAAGTTCTAAACCCATAAACTTTAAATCCTAACTCCACAGCTATGCACAAACAATTAAATTAAATAAAGTAGAGGGTGTGATTTTACCAGAACTCTGGCAGTCTCTTGGCCGATAGTAATTTGAATCTTCTTTCCATGAGATCTGGCAATTTTAATAGGCCTACCATTGAACAGCTTCCCTTCGTATACCTGCCTCAGTTTTTGCTTTAATAACACTATTTGTTCGTCTACTTTTCCGCATTTCTACATATTCAGAGAAATTATATGACGTCACTACGTGCATAGTGTTTGGATAGATACAAAAGATTATTAATTACACTTAGGCTGTGTTTAGTATAGCGGAATAAACTATTATTTAAGAAATTGTATGATGGTCGGTGACGGCAATGGCTAGCGGTGTGACCTGTGGCTGCTGATTAGGGATGATGTTCACTAATGATGATGTTATAAGTAGTAGCTAGTGGTGATGGTGGCTGACAGTAATGGTTGATGGTGATAGTTGGCGGTGACAGTCAATAGTTGCGGTGGATAAAATTAATAGTGATAACTAACGATACTGGTGTTGAATAATGATGATGATGGTAGGCAGTATATAGTGAAGGATGTTGATAGTGATTGTTGTTATTGTTGTGGTACTGATGGTTGGAGGTGATAACCGTAAATGGTGGCTAGTGGTGGTTATGGCTGATGAGGATGGTGGTTGTGGGATGTGGTAAGGGTGGGTGATGGTAGCAATAGTAGATAATGGTAGGTGACAGCAGTAATGGTAAGCATGCATATGGAATTAAATTTACTACAGATTTTAGTCACTCATATATCTTCAAACTCATTTAGTGGTAGTACGTAAAAAAAAATGCATTTTATAATTAAGATCTAAATGATTAAAATCGAAACCTTAATTAATTAATTGCAAACAAATAAGGGCTTGGTCTATGTTATTCAGACTCTTAAAAAATATTGCAACATACGTGTCAATTTTTAAAAAAATAATGTATTTTTGAAGAATCCGACACAATTGGGACAACCTCTTTGAAGAATATTCCGAACAGCATAACTATTAGTGTGTATTTATTTTCACACAATCAGATTAAGATGAACTATAGCTTAAATCTGTAATGTAAATACCTTGAAGAGATCGAGGAGGACATTATCAAGGGACTGTTGAGCATGTTTAGAGCAAAGCCATCTAAAAGACTTGATAGCTTCAATGGCTTCTTCACATCTATCCAATTGCTTCATCACAACTGCCATGTCCTTTAGGGCACTGTCTACTCTGTCCCTTGTTTTAATGGCTTCCCAAAACCATATTATTGATCCTTCTGGGTCCTTCATAACTAGCTGAAAATATAATGTTAAATCACTTGTAGTGCATCCATCAGCTTATTTTCAAGAATTTAACTTACATTAATAATGTATTTAATTAAGAACTTTTAAATTATTAGTGTAGTTTAACTTTTTTATTATATATATCACGCTGTACGCTTTATTTTTCAGGTAAGTAATTATATTTATTATGAATTGATTATTCTTTAGGTGAGGATCTTTGGTATGATAGTAGCAACAAAGAGTGTTTAACTTCGCTACACTAATTAAGATATCTCGAGTGAGGAGCCGGATGGGACGGGTTTGATAGTTGGAGTTCTGTTTATAGAAAGGAAAATACAATCAGGAAGCTCACTCTCGGTCTGGCACAAAGCAAAAAATTAAATGTAATACTCATTCTGTTTCAATTTATATGAACCTATTTTTATTTTAATCCACGTCAAAAAAATGATCCCTTGTCATATTTGGAAACAATTTACTTTTATACAATGATTTATAGCCATACTATATATGTGCCTCATTTACAACACAAGTTCAAAAATCTTCTCCTTTGTCTTAAATCCCGTACTCAGCCAAATAGATTCACATAAATTAAAATAGAGGAAATATCTCTTTTTTCAGCTCATCAAGTCATTACAAAAGAGTCAAGCGGAGACAAATTTTCTTATTACTTTGGATCTCTCATTTTCTATTTTTATTGACACTAATACAGTGGAATTTAAAAAAAAAAAAAAAAGGACTTCATCCTTTAAGCTTCTTATTATCTGCGAGAGTTCCATTGCCATTAGCACTTTTTTATTAGTGCTCCTTGAACTAATGACGGTGCAAATCTTTTTATAACTAACGAGTCTCCCAAAAGAACAAAAATTGACCATCCATGATTTGTAAAATTAGAAACATGATGAAAACAGAAGTCACTTAAACAAATTTCTAAACTAAATCCTAGTATATAATATCCTTATTTTTTAGTAAAAGTTCTAAACTAAATCCTAGCAAAAATAGGATGTAACTTATACTCCCTATATATCAGTATAATTTTAATATGTTATAGTATATAATATCTTTATCTTTATCTTTTAGGCAACTAATCTTACTCTATATAAGAAGTTACAAGTAATTATAGTTGATAGTCTGAAACAAATTTATACCATTAAAACCTAAAAGTTGCACTAAAAAAAATAACCAATCTTACTTACTTTATATAAATGGTTACTTATAAAGATGTAAGTATCTTTATTGAATTGATACTTTTGTAAAATTATTTGCACTCCTACTCAAGAAAAAAAAAAGTTATACTTGCAAAAACAACCAACCTGAGCGTGCTTGGCTCGAACATAAGGGCCATCACCTGAAGGAACCTTATGAAACACATGAAATATTTCCATCTCTTGCTTCTTCTTTATGCTTGCAACTTCCATTTCCATATTTTTTCTTTTTCTTTTGGGGGGTTTATAGGTATGTGGAGCAACTAGCTATGTATGGTCTGTTTGTGAAGAGAAATGGAGCTCTATATATAGTGCTATAATAATAGTACAGTAATAATAATATATATAAAAGCTTAACTGATAAGATCCATCAATCTGGTGGGACATTCAGAAGAAAGATACAGAGACAAAGTTGTACAAACAGTATATGTTCCCAACCTGCACCAATAATCCATCACTTGGGGAGTCCAATATTGAACCTGGACGACTATCCGTCTCTGTTAATTAACTCATCTTTAATTTTATGTGTTCACGGTGTAAAAAAATTATATTATGACCTTCATGCTGCATGTAGGGATGAATCCAGAGGTATGATTATGAGTTTATGTGAATTCAGTAACTTTACCTAAACCAATAAGGGGTGTAAACCGAGTGAACGATACCTTTCGCTGGAAAATTACACTCTATACGTAGATATGTAAATATATGTATATATATATATATATGTTACATACTAGTTGTTAAATTCTCTTAATTTTTTTCGTATATTTATTTTTTAATATTTTGTCACCCTTCAATAAAAATTCTAGCTCTGTTACTGACTCAAACCCTGTATATATAACTTTTAATTTAGAGCATACTAAATTGCATTAATATTGTAAAAATTCTGTCAGTGAATATAAAGTGTACATCCTTTTTAACTTACACATTAAAAGCGGTAGGGCTAATGCTGTGTAACACGTATCATTGCATTATTGTTAGGCTCGTGAAAATTATTACTCATCCTCCTTTTGTCTCATTTGTCCTAAAAAAGAACAATATATTTTATATTTAGAAGTAATTTAATTTTTATTTTTATTTACTTGTAATGAGATAATTTATAACTATATGAATATTATGATTTGTAATATAACATTTGAAAAGTCTTTCTTTTTTAAATCTCGTGCATAATCAAATTCTATCACATGACAAGAAATGTACTGTTTTGTTTTTTTGTCTAATCATGTTTTAAGATGGTTTTCGGTCTAGTTTCTTTTTAGTAAAAATCGTGTTGTTTCAAACTTCATCCGGTTAGAATTTTCTTATGAATTTGACTTTTATACATTTAAAATTAAACTATCGAGTCATTTTAAAGGTAATTTAAAAAAAAAATGAGATTTCTCTAATTAAGTGGTAATTTTCGTGCGTATAACAGTGAAGGCAGGAGACGATAAGTGGCGAAACTTACTTCCTGCTCATTCTTTTACAAGGCAGGGGATACTAAATGCATATAATATAAATAAATATTTGACCAAACTATTTAAAAATGCAAATAAAGGCAAGTGGAACAATAAACTTTCATCTCCTATATTATATGAGTTGAGTGTACTGATTTTTCTTGCTGTTGTTCGTCTTTTTTCAAAAAAATCGTATGCATCATTCTACTAATTGAGTTGCTGTGTTCACATTTATTTTTCTTTATAAAAAACTGTAATTTGATAAAATATTTTACAATTTGAAGTTCTACTCAATAAATATTGATATAAACTCATCTAAATAGTTTAATGTGAAGTTCTACTCAATAAATATTGATATAAACTCATCTAAATATTTTAATGTGTTATAAAGGTTTGTTTATAACTAGACATGGGTCGGAATGGTTTTCGAAAAAGAACTAATCGCTTCACTGACAATCATGATGTGAAATCTTTTATAAGTTCTAAGAAAACATTTGGTAAAAAAAATTTATCCACACAACATGTAGAAGAATTTGTTTATCCAGGTAATTATATAAATTTTTGTGCAATATTAATATTAAATCTTTTTTAGTTAGACAAACTTGTGTTTTTATTTAATCATATCTAGCTAACTCATGTATAATTTTTTAGGAAGCATGGATATGTATAGTAGAATCGACCAGAAAAGAAGCAAACGAACGTGTGGAAAAAGTTAAAGGGTATGCTAAGGTACAAGTTGATGAATGAAGAAAGAAATGGATAACTAGATAGCAGATTTAGATAAATGAGGAGAAGAAAAATGAGGAGAAGAAAAATTTCAAATGATGTTTGCAACTCGAGATCTACGATCATCGAAGCTTTTGGAGGAGTGCTTAAAACATCAAAATCGACGAGGACATAAACAATTATTTTTCTCTTGTAAAGCATATTCATGTTTGAATAAAACAATATTTCAATATTTTGAAGCCTTTTTTAAGTTTTTTATTTTTTTATTTTATTTTTTTATTTTTTTTATCTATCAATTTCATGGTAAAAATAAATTCTCAATTACATTATATGAATTATTGTGGCTAATAATATTTGCGGAAAAGAAATTAATTAGTAGCTATAATTTTTTTTGACTTCGTAGCTAAACAGATATATAATTGTCACGTAATAAGGACATGGCTATAGATTTTCACTTTTCGTAGCAAATGAAGAAACTCTTTTGCTATGATTCTATGTATTTCATGGCTAAAGATATGGATTCTTAGCTACAATACGAGAATGTTTTGTGGCAAATACTTTAATTCCTAGCTATGAATTTTTGTATTCGTAACTAAATATGAGTACTATTGCCACGAGACTAAGCTATAGAAATAGCTATAAAATTTGAGTTTGCGTGGCAAATAAATTAAGCTATTTGCTACTATACAATACAAAATCTAGTGGCTACAATATAAAGATAGCTACAAATATTGTTCGTCGTTGCAAAAGAATAAAATCACTTGCCATAAGTGCCTTTCATGGCAAAAACTTTTTCCATCATAGCTACAATACAAAAAAAAAAAAAAAATCATAGCTATAAGTATTAGTCCTTAGCCACGGCCTATGTAAAGTCTGTAGCTAACTTTTAGCTACGCTACATTTTGCTACGAATGCTACGGAAACTTTTTTTATAGCTAAAGTGTTTAACCACAGAAATTTTCATATTTAGCTACGAAGTATTCTGTAGCTTTATATGCATTATGTTGTAGTGTCATTCGCGAGAAAAGAAAAAGAAAATTTGTATTCCCTACTCGATTCATCATATTGTCAATGCTCAAGACTTACTAAAAAATTGGTACATACAAAAACCTTTACTCCTCTGTTTATTTTTACCTGTCCACTATGAACTTTGCATATCTTTTAAGAAATGATAAATGAAGTGCATAATTGACCATGATACCCATATCAATTGGTGTATAGTCTTAATGAATTTGAAAAATGATTTGAAACGAGTAATTAATATTAAGGAAAAATAATTTTTTTTGTCTTGATATGCGAAAATGAACAAGTAAAAGTGAAAATTTATTTTTGATATAGTGAATGAGTATGTAAAAGTGAACGGGGGGAGTATACACCAATGTGTGTGATATAGTAAAGCTTTTCACATGTTATACAAGTCCCAATAAAGTACTTTTAAGAAAAAAACAAGGAAGAAAACAAACAAACCAAAAAAAAAGAAAAGACAGTAGAGAGAAAAGGGGGAGGAAAAAACCAGGGCAAATGCTAGCTAACTGTGGTGACAATAACAAGAAATAATGTGATTAACAAAATTGAACTCCTTTGAAGAAAACAACTAGTTGCATTAATGATCACTAAATATAAACATTCAGTGATTACCTTTACAAAATCTTCATCAACATATATAACTCGAGGAAGAAGTCTTGGCTAACTCTATGCCAATAACAGCAGTAAAATAGGGGACAAGGTGTCGTTTTGCGAATTGACTTGATAACGAACACGCTTACATTAAACCGGTTTGAGACTGAAAGCCAAACTATTTCTTTTCGAGCTTCTTTCTTCTAATCTTCTTCTATTTCCATGTATGTAGCTTGTCTGACACGAACCAAATATAGTTCCAACGGGTTTAACTGAATTCAATATTTTGACACAAAAGGTACATAAGTAGATATGTGAAAAATTACTAAAATTACAATAGATACTAACTTCTAACTCATAATTGCAAAAGTACAATAAATTCAATGGTGAGAGCATAAATATTAAACTCATCAAATTTAAATCTTAAATTCTCCCCTGACTCGCTGGCTTACATAAATGGATATGCCAGATATAGTTATTTGCTTGAAGAAAGGGCTATCTGGCCCGATCAACTACGTATATTTAAAAAAAAAAAAAAAAAACCAAAAAAAAAAGGATCATGAACTTACCGATTTGATATAGGATTTGGTCCTCTTGGAACTTCATGATCACCAACTTCAAATTCTCTATGAGTAAATGATGAGTCCTGAGGATTATTTCTCGGGATCTTTCTTGAGTGAAATTTCATTGTTACATTAGAAGGAGGAGGAAGATATGTATGAACAAGGATGAGGAAAATGAAGAAAAGGGTACATAAGAAAAGGAAAGATTGAGATTTAAATGTGGAGATTTTTGAGTTTTTGATCAAATTTGCCATGTAATAATCTGAGAAAAAAATCCCTCCCCACCAAGAGCCCACTAGAGATACAAAACACCTAATCAATGTGGTTTGTAAAGGAAGCAGATAGGAAGGAAGGAAAGAAAAAAGATTTTTAAGTTATGTATGTTGAGAGCATCATAAATTTTTACATTAGGGATGTGGCTGCAATAAAGGAATATATTTTTACGAGAAATAGTTGTTTTCTTACTATATTCTGGTGTTCGGTAAGGAAATAGAAATACTGATCCGAGAGAATTTATATATAATTTAAGTATACACTATGAGATGGAGGTGGGTGGATGTTTTGAGGGTGGTGGGGGTGGTGGTGGGTGCGAGGGTAAGGGTGGGCAGCAATTAGCATGGAATGTCACTTATAGAACTAGTTTTTCCTAGGGATCGGAAGTCATTTCTTGATTTTTAAGGAGATTATTTTCCCCTAGAATTTAAAAAAAAAATACTTTGACCAACAATAAACATGTGAAAATTGAAAAAAAATATTTTCCTCCAAACCGAACACACCGATAAGTACAATTTAACCTGTTATAATATATTACTCCTGCATGTCATGCATATGCATGCTTGATATGAAAAATTAACTATTATAATAGGAAAATTTAACCTAAGGGGTCATTTGGTACGCAGACTGAATTATCCCGAGATTATAATCGTAGGACTAATTTATCCCATCTGAGAGGTGAGATAAAATAATTTCAAGATCAATGGGATAAGGTGGGACATCCCACCATTAAGTTTGGACTTCATTTTATACTCTGTTTGGTTGAAAGTATAAATTAATCCCAAGATAAATTTATACCTTCTACCAAACATGGTACAAAATTAATCTCAAAATTAGTGAGGAGATATCTTACCTTATACCGTGCACCAAACGACCCCTAGTGCACAAACAAAAACTCAGGAGTGAGTGAAAAAAAAATAAGGAAAAAGGATGGATCATAAATTTCAGAGTTGGAGAAATTAAAGTTGATGGGACTTGGAAAAAAGGCAAAAGCTTAGGAAATTCGATAAAGATTTTTGTTGAAAGAAAGAACCTACTTAACATGGAAGTATATGAGAAAATAAAGGTGTCAAACTAGGCCAATATATTCAACTTTGGTGTCTCGCTTTTTTAATTAAAGAGCATTTATACCTTTATTAATCGAAGCGATTATCTAAATCAAGCTGCCACCAAGTGAAAAGACTGAAGTCATCTGTTCTTAATTACTTTATATCATAATTTGACTCTTTTTCCAAAATCCCTACTAACGATTTACACATTAAAATGTGAATTTTTCAGTTTTTTCACATGGTTACCAAAGAAATAGTGGATATCCAATTGATTAGTACCAAGGTTTGAATTCCAATTGGACTCGTTTTTTTTCAATTTTCATTGAAAACTAGTCAACGATTTCATTTACCACTTAAGTCATCAAAAACAACAACATATCCAGCGTAATTTCACATGTGGGGTTTTATTTAGTGAGGATGTATGCAGCCTTACATCTATCTTTGTGGAGTTAGAGAGACCGTTTCCGATAGACCCTCGGCTCAAATAAAACATATCAAAAACAAGTATGAAAAGGAAATACAGTAGTGAAGAAGTCTGTTACAAATAAAAGAGAACAAAACAGTGTTAGATAGTTTGTAATATAAGAGGTCTTAAATTGAATAGACACTTTTCATGAAAGGACATGACTATTCTAAAAAGTCATCTCTCAAATTCACTCTTGAAGTAGCATAAAGAAAAATCTGCATATATAATCTGGGCTTTATTGTATTCTGAAGAGATTTACTTGTATTTTTGCTAATATGTATACAGGCGATATCTCTTTAAGGAAAGTCAGATATATCACGTCAAAGCTTTTTCTTCTTCAATTCCGTCTTCATATTTCTATATCAAGTAGCAACAAGCCAACAAAAAATAATATGGTAACTGAGCAAAGTAGACAACGGGTAATAATAAAATTGAAAAATAAGATAGTAGGAGAGTAATAATAACAGTACTGATAAGGAAAACTAAACAACGCTCGACTACCTACTAACATTTTACCCTAATCCTCGGCCTCCCTATCCTCCTATCTAGGTCAATTCCTCGGTAAGCTGCGGGTGTGCAATGTCCTGTCTAATCACCTCTCCCCAATACTTCTTCGTCTACCTCTACCTCTCTTCAAACCTATCGATCAACGTCAACATCTCATACCTCCTCACTGGGGCATATGTACTCCTCCTCCTCACATGCTAGAACTATCTCAGCCTCGTCTCCCTCATCTTGTCCACCACATAGTTACTCCCAATGGCGAAGCCACTCATGGCCAAGGGTGGTCACCTGCACATCCTTGATTGGAAAATGATACTAGTATATGGATTAGATATTATAGTTAACTGAATATAAATTAAATTTTGAACATCCTTAAAATAATTGAGATAGATAGGTTAGAGGTAAAGGGTGTTCAATTTTATCTAAAAGTCACGGTTTAAAGCTTGTGTCAAACGCTGATCATCTTCTTTCTTTAAAAGAAAACATACGTACAAACAATGTCTGAAGCTACTTGGTTGGTTTGTACTTGCACTTATTTTCTTTCATGTTCCGACTAAACTTATTTGTATTTGAGTTATGATTTGCATTTGGTTTATTCCTATGTTGATTTGGAGTTACGTTAGACTCATTTGTTGAAGCTCCTTTAGTCTTTCTTCTTTCCTTCTATTTCTAGAAAAGAAGAAGACGTATTGTTAAAAACAAGACAACGAGATTTAATAGCAAGTTAGCTACCACTTATTTTGTTCTCTTTTCTTTTTTAATTGCTTATGTGAACATTTTAATTATCCAACTTTGTTCTCTTTCTTCTTCTTTTTTAAAAAAGAAAAGAAAAAAAAATTAATTAGTCGTTATCTCTCGCTTTGTAACATTCTCGGAATGCCCCTTGTTGTTCTCAACTTGTGGGATTACGTACACTGGGTATGTTGTTTGTTGTTGTTGTCATTTGGTACTATAATCACCGTAAGAGTTTTCTAGCATTGAAATTTATCAAGAATAACTTGCGAAATCAAATGGATCACAAGTTTTTAAGCGGGTGTGCAGTGATGATGTTAAAAAAATTTCGTTGCACTCATTTATCGAAAAAAAAAATTATATACTTATCAACATTTGAACAATCTTACCAAAATAGCTGGCTCCGCTACTAGTTACTCCCACATTTATCACTTACGGCATTTCTTAAAATTGTGATCAGGAATAAAAAAGATTAAAATTTAAGCATGAACTCATTACTCTGGCATCCAACATGATTCTATACCTTTACTTCCTTCGTCACCCTTATATGCTCTTCTCTTAATTACGATTGCACATTTATATACTCATCAATATATTACAGGTAGTTTATCTTCTTCTAAATAAATAAAATATCCAAAGTTTTCATTTTTCGCAGTCACTTGAAACAGCTAGGCCGCTGTAATTTATATGCGTACCATTTTTTTTATCTCGCTCTTTAACCAGTACTTATTTTAAATTTTCAGTGAAAACAACCGTTTCGAGTAATAAAATAATTTTTAAAATAGCTAATATATGTTCAATTTTCCCATTAGTTTGACGTTCAAGCTTGTTATCCGTTTTAACCAATGAAAAAGAGATAGAAGAGTACACAAATTAAACTTTGTCATTCAAACTTGTTATCCAGCTAATAATGTTTAAAAGAAGACAAAGACATGACTCAGATAGACAAAACATTTTGTCTTGATAATACCTTTTCTGTGAATTCTCGACATGCGTTTCGTTCTATATTGTTAAGGCTCATTTGTTTGTATTTCAGATCTTAGGTCATTTAGTGCATTTTTTTACATTAAAATCTAAGCATTTATTTGATCTGAATGGGTCTTAATGATTAAGATCTTGAATAAAATTTTAATATTATTAAAAGTTATTTCATATGGATAATTTTTACCACCAGCTCCATTCCCAACCCCCACACCCCCACCACTACCCACCCCACAACCTATGCACCACCAGTCCACCACCCACTCCTCAACCGTACCCTCCCTCCCCACTCACCACCACCACCCCCAACCCCATAAACCCTGGACCTACCACCCACCAGACCCACCGCGCCGCCACCACCCCTACAACCCCCTCCACCACCACTACAAACATCTCCACCATTACTGGCAAACATAAATATTTCATTTTGTTATCAAATAATATTTTTATTTTTATTAAATTTTATTTATTTACTAATATTTTAATTTGTTACTTTATTATTTGAATTGTATATTTATTATGTTTACATAAATACATTATGCACATTTAGATATTGAAAAATAAACAGTCTTAATCATTCAGTGTTCAGATGTAAGAATGACATCTTAATCGTTCAGATTTGCATTCAAATCCAGGCTTTCTTAATCTTAATAAAAACAAATGAGGCCTTAGTGAAATTGCAAAATTTACTTACACTAATAGTATAAAATATAAAAAGGACAGTCTGGTGCACTAAATTCACGCTATGCACGGGGTTTGAGGAAAGGCTGGACCACAAGTGTCTATAATAGGTGCGGATTTAGTGTATTGTATGGGGGTTTCGGGGAACCCCAATATATTTTCAGGATCCTGTATTTTATTGAAAAATCCAATAAATATATACTAAGAAATATGACTTGGGAACCCGTTAACAAAATATATTGTTGGTCCAGTTACAAAAAAAGTAACCCCTAAAAACTTTGCTCCTTTTGGTCAAGGGTTCGAATCCCGCTAGTCACTACTCACCATGTAGGTCGAAACTCATAAACTTTAAATCCTGAATCCATCTTTGGACTCTATAACAGTATAAAATATATTTACGTTATTTGTATTGTTTAACTTATTATGTCTGTTTTAAGTTGAATTCATAACTTGTGCATAAATACGTACCTTTTAAATGACCTAATAATAAATAAAAGATTAAAGTCTTATATCTATTACTCCTCAAAGAAACTAAATACTGATTAACGTGATCACTCATGAGAGCTAATTTACTGATTAAGACATGATATTATGTTAATGTTCCCAAAAGCAAATTTACTAGAACTGGTTATGTTTCCATATTGGGGTTTACATATTCTTTCTTAGGCCTCATTTGTTTGCACTTAATGGAGGTCTGAATCTTAATCATTCAGATTCAGCCCATTAAGTGCATTTGTTTTTAAGATCTGCGAATTGCCCTTCTTTTGGGGTGGTCTTTAAATTTTGCCCCTCATATTTGAAATCTTTAAGTTTTGCCCTTCGGTTAAACCCCATGGGTTCCAGGTTCGAACCCCCACACAGTCAAAATTTTAAAAAAAAATCGCAAGGCAGAGTTTAAATTCGCTATGCCCCCACCGGCATACACTTCAGAAGGAATTACCAAAGTTATGTCGGACCCGGCATACTTATGCCAGTCAAATGTTTTTAAAAAAATCGCAAGGCAGAGTTTAAATTCGCTATGCCCCCACCGGCATACACTTCTGAAGGAATTACCAAAGTTATGTTAGCCCCGGCATACTTATGCCTTATGGGCAGACTTGGCATAAGTATGCCGGGTCCGGCATAACTTTGGTAATTCCTTCACAAGTTTATGCCGGATCCGGCATAAAAGTTTGCCCATTAAAAGTATGCCCTCAACGGCATAAACTTGTTAAGGAATTACCAAACTTATGCCGGTCCCGGCATACTTATGCCTTATGGGTAGACTTAGCATAAGTATGCCGAGTCCGGCATAACTTTGGTAATTCCTTCACAAGTTTATGCCTGGTCCGGCATAAAAGTTTGCCCATTAAAAGTATGCCCCTACCGGATAAGGGTACCTAGGAAGAATTTCATTGTCCCCCTTCCAATATTATTACAGAACTAAAAGGCTTCATGGTAAAAATTTTGTGCGTGGCCTCTTCCACTCATCGTCATGCAAATGCTGTCAACAATTATCATAGTGTTAATACTCATGAAAACCTAGGCTTAGATATAATAGAACAAAATCACGACAACTACACTTTTCTAACACTACCCCATAATATATTAACAAGAGCAGTTATAATATATCCAATACAGGAAATGTAGCAAAGAAAGTCTTTAGGCCACATTGACACAAAACCACTTAAATTTTAATAGAGCATTTTGATGTCACTAAAAATCTGTAAAAAGTTGACATAAGATCTCAAAGTTATGCCGGACCCGGCATAAACTTATGAAGGAATTACCAAAGTTATGTCGGACCCGGCATACTTATGCCAAGTCTGCCCATAAGGCATGAGTATGCCGGGTCCGACATAACTTTGGTAATTCCTTCATAAGTTTATGCCGGGTCCGGCATCCACGCGACCCAAACCTTGCCTTGCAGTTTTCTTTTTTAATTTATGTTTGAGCGGGGGTTCGAACTCAGAACCTCATGATTTCTGCGTGAACGCTCAGTGTTGCAATGCGAAGGGAAAAAATTAAAGACCAGCAATACGAGGGGCATAATTTAAAGACCACAAATATGAGGGGAAAAATTTAAAGACCACCCCAAAAGAAGGGCAATCCGCGCAAAAAAATGATTCAGATTCAGCCCATTAAATTCATTTGTTTTGTTTCCTTATGAAGCCTCTTAATAAGCCTGAATAGGTCTGAATGAATCAGATGTATAACAGAGTCTTAACACCATTCAGACTCACTTAAATAATACTCTTATTTCATAAAATCTTCCACGACTTCTCTTCTCATGCCTCTAGCTATCCTTTCTCAACCAGATACCAATTTTTAACCTCTTGAACTGGTAAGTTTTCATAATTTAGTCTAGCATTTTTTATATTCATAAAATCTTGGGTGTATTGATGTTTACCAAGAACTCTTGAAAGCGCAAAAATTAACTAGTTAACTGTAATAGCAAAATTATTTTCTTGAAGTTTTTTGGAGTCTCTTAAAAACTTTGTTTGAAATCTCATGTATATCTACCTAGTTCATGATCTAATCTGTACCAGAAAAATTAAACATGAGTGAATCCATCTACTCAATAAAATCCCTACTTCCACTTTTCAATTTTTGAAAGATCGCAGTGACTCTATAAGACAATAACAACGAATTAAAAAAAAAAAAAAAAAAAAAAACTTGAATACTACATAACCCTCTAATCAAATTTGGACTTAATACATAATACACGCTTCAAGAAACAATAAAGAACGTTCAGAAATTGTGTCAAGCAAAAAGTTTACCCCTTTTATCTTATTTTAATAAAGCTTCTTACTAGAAAACATCTCGTGGGATTCAGCCATAATAGCTCTCTATCACTTTCAGTTGATAGAGAAAGGTTTGCCATTTTAATAATAAGCACAGATTCTTAAAACATTTAGTGTTACCTTGTTACACTAATTTATTATATTGATATATGGAGTAACTTTTATTTGCATTTTAGATAGTTCAAATTATTTATCAAATATAAATATTCAAAAAAATAATATTTCATTGATATATTGGTTAATTTCGTATGCACATTCAGATATTGAAAACAAACACTCTTAATCGTACAGTATTCAGATCTAGAGACAACATCTTAATATTCAGATGTGCATTCAGATTCAGACATCTAGATTTTAATGCATATCTTAATATTCAAATTCAGACATCTTAATCTTAATGGAAACAAATGAGGCCTTAGTGTACAACAAAGAATCTCGCATAAGATAGATAGCCCATTCAACACTAGAAAAAGAAAATGAAGAAATAGGGAAAAAAAAAAGTAAGTGCATGGTCAGTAAAATTTATTAGCACGGGGTACTTATATTCCACCAATCATTTCAATTTAACTAAAAAATGAGGTGCGAATACATATCTTTTAATCATGATTAAGCAATACATTTGTGTATAAAAGACACATGTCTTGTATTTATCGGTTGGGTGCAAAAACCATACGCCAATAAGTTTTCACTGTGCATGGTGGATGTTGCAACTTGGAATAGATGATGGGGGCTTTTTCTATGGCTTATAAAGTGGATTTAGGATTAGAAATTTATGAAATTCTTGATTTGAATTTTAGGAATTCTGAAATTTATTACGTGTACATGTTCAGAAGATTTCTTAACAAACATACAAAATTTAAACCAAAACTTATTGGGTTATATTGAATCCGTACTTCCTATGCTAGCTCTGCCCCTGATGACTTGGTCAATTGCTCACAAAATCTTTATTTCATCGAAACTAACCCCAACTATAGAAAACTAGTTTAAGAGCCCGTTTGGATTGACTTATAAGTTGCTTATAAGTTGTTTTCAGCTTTTTTGAGTGTTTGGCTGGCCAGCTTAAGGTCCTTTTGTGCTTAAAATAAGCTTAAAAAAATAATTGGGCCCATTTGACTTAGCTTATCTAAAGCAACTTATAAGCCAAAAAAAATAAGTTAGACTACCCCAACTTATTTTTTTTAACTTATAAGCTGCAAACAGCTTATAGGCATAAGCCCATCCAAACAGGCTCTAAGTTATATACGTTTCCCGTTCAACTCAAGCTGAGTAAACACATTTCAAATTGCGCCGCAAGCTCTAATTTTACATTACGATTTATACATATCACATTTTGTACATCTACTTTTAAATAATTACATCTAAACCATAAATCCCAACTCCTGAAAACAGAAACCCATCAACAGGCCAATTGATCTCTGAATGTAGAAATTTCCTCAAATATTGGTAGCCTTCTTGATTTGGGCCGGACCCATTCACTAATCAACTGTTCAAGCACGGCTCCTAAGAAAAAAATAGGGGTTCCCAATGCTTCTTCATGCTCAACGAGATGCGCCAACCTCGGGATGCTTTACTCCTAACCCTACAAGGTTCCGAGACGGAGCTTAACCTGAGTCTCGGTTAAGAACGGCGATGATATACGTTTCACACGGCGCACGATTCCATGGATATTTACAAAAGTAAAATTTACTTGGCATACCTTATATTATTACCTATTTATGGAACATAACTAAACTTTACAATAATTATATTTAGTAGCTAAAATATAACATATTTACTTTCTATAGCTACCACTTTTTTACCACTCATCTGATAACTTCCCACACCCCTAAATTTAAGCAAAAAAAAATGTCCCTCTCTCCTATCCCCCTAAATACACGCCATTATGCCCAATATCCCTTAATTTCCTCCAATTTCAAATCAGTTTTACAATAGTTCAACTTCCTTGTTTATCTCTAATTAACTACTCATTAATTTCACTCATAATTCAAATCTAATTCCCAAAAAAGGTAAGATTCTATACTGATTTTTACGTTTCACCGTGTATTTAACTTATATTTTCGTTTTTTTTTTTCGTTTGAATCAGCAATGCAACTCTAAATAATTTATTATCCCTGTTTGTTCTTGGTTGTTTTTTGTTAGATTCAAGTGAAATGGCTAAGAAAGCTTCTACTCCGATGAGGACTAGAGGTATAAAACCCGAATTTTCAATTCCTAATGTTTTGGATTGATATTTTAATAGTTGTTTTTCATATATATTTTGGCTATACTTTTAATTGTATTTTGATTATTATGTTCAATATTACTTATTCTGATTTTTTTTAACTATATTTCAGATATATTTTTCATACATTTTGACTATATTTTTCAAAATTTCAGAAAAATAAAAAAAATAAAAAAGTTGCAGTGAAAATGTTGTTACCTCAATTATGAACTCAACTTGAATTCAATATTTTAACAGATAAATTCAAATATATATTCGTCGTTTAAAACGAGCTCTGTTCACTGGTTTGATATTGTTATTTTTCAAAGTTTTTTGATAAACTAGTTTTTGAACCTTTTTTTTTTTTTTGGTTAAAAATATGAATGTACTTTTTGAACTCAATTTTTTTTTTAATTTCTTAGCTGTTTGAATGAGATATGAGATCAAATATGGAATGGGAGGATATTTTCGTGAATCAGGAAACATTAAAAATTGATTTTAATTTAAATTGGAATAGATTTTGTTTCCATAAATATAGCACTTTCAGCTTTCTCAGCGTGTGTATTTCCGTTATATATATCCTATATTTGAGTCGACGCATCTACTAGCTAAATATAGGTCCTCCGGCTACGAATTGTAAATGTAGAATATGTAGTTATAGATTGTTAGAAGGAGCTAAAAGATAGCTGTTCGTGAAAATTTTGATCATCCAAATCGAGGCCCAATATGTTTTGCAAGAAGGGTGGGGGTTGTTTCAAGTCCAATTCCTCAACTCGATTCTTTGTTTTTGTATCATCAGAAGCTAAATATTTGCCTCTCCAAACATCTTCAAGAATATAACGAGCCTCATCATATCGGGCTTGCTTGATCAAGCAATGGGCCAGGTTACAGGCCTTGTGGCTCTCTGCATAAATCATTTGGTCTTTCTTGAACACCACTTCTGCTGCTATAAAGTTTCCTTTTTGCATGTAAGCCCAGCCCAAATTACCCTGCAAAACCACAGGGAAAAGACGTAGGAGTACAATCCGGGCAAACTATTGGCACAAAATATCCCAGGTTTTAGTTTTGTTGGCATCTAATAGCCCAATAATGTATATCAAATGATGTATATCACACATTGTATACAAATATTTATGTATAACATATGATGTATATCATAAAATGTATATCTTACGCATCCCAATATGATACACTATCAAGAATAGTATATAATAATTATCCGTTATTCATATGAAGTTATTTAAAGTTTCTCTCTCTGTATTTATATGTATCCTTTTTTCCCGGGTAAAAAAAAAAATTTCACGTATTTGGAGTAGTTGAGATTGGATGATGAAGAATGGATAGATAATTTCATATTCCAGCACCCAAAATAAATTATTCGCCATAATTATATTTAATTATTTGTAACAGAAGATAAAGCTAAAGAAAACAAAAATATATACAAAGAAAAAGATATAAATAGTCTCTCACACCTGAAATTATGAGTGAGAATATATACTAGTCATAGAACATTAAATGAAAATACTAGTATATTTTCCATCAAATAAATGACTAAGATATAAAAAATTATTGTTTCACAAAAAAAGCTGAGAATCCCACCTCCGGGAATATCCCATTATCAAACCCCCTACTCAAATTATTGTACGTAAAACAAAAGCATGTATATATCTACTTTTTTGGCTATAAATATGTCAATAATTACTAAAGAATGTATATAAGGGTCAATATGTATAAAGAGTTTTACAACACAAAACATCCCAAGAAAGCCCACAGTAAAAAATTATACATTAATTTTTAATATTATAAAAATTAATGTATAATATGTGTACACATTATATATTATAATTAGTGCATAATCTGTGTATGCATTAAACATCATATACACTTGTTATATACTAAGTACACACCGACGACGGCTACAAACGATTATGCTGGGCAGATGAATACTTGACTGTGAATCCATTTAAGAAATCAATAAGATTCAAATGATGAATCAGCCCCTGATTAAAGCTGCCCCAGCGAATATATGTCTGCTTGCTTATAAAAATGGCCAAACAACAAAATTAAAGAATGTGGAAGGCATAAACTTTACCAGAACTCTTGCAGTTCCTTGGCTGATAGTAACTTGAATCTTCTTTCCATGAGATCTGGAAATTTTAATAGGCCTGCCCTTGAACAGCTTCCCTTCATATATTTGCCTCAGTTTTTGCTTTAATAACACTATTTGTTCGTCTACTTTTCCACATTTCTACATACCAACAAAAAGATAATTATATTACAATTTGTAGTGCATATGGTAATTCAGAAATTCAGCACTTGTTGCATGTACTTGTTTTCGGTTGATACAACACAAAAAGTTTAAGTATCACATGGCCATTGAGAATATAATTAAAAAATAACAGTGTGCTCTCTCTAATAGCTTAAGTGTGCGTCTTTAGATGAGATGGTCATACACTTCAGAACTTATAGTAATCACTTCATACTAAATATTCCCTCTATTTATGTTAGGCTAAATGACCTAATAATACTATTTAAGACTCTATATTACAAAATATAAGAATACTTTTCCTTATTTACAAAACATACCAACTTAATTACAAATGCCCTTCTTTTGGGGTGGTCTTTAAATTTTGCCCCTCATATTTGTAATCTTTAAGTTTTGCCCTTTGGCTAAAACTCATGGGTTCCAGGTTTGAACCCCCACTCAGTCAAAAATTTAAAAAGAATTCGCAAGACAGGGTTTAAATTTCACTATGCCGACAAGAGGGGGTTGCTCAGATGGTAAGCGCCCTCCACTTTCAACCCGAAGATTGCGAGTTCGAGTCACCAAGGGAGCAAAGGAGGGAGCTCCAGGGGGTAGGGGTTAAAAAAAACAGAATTTCTCTATGCTCCCACCGGCAGAATTTTAGTTATGTTTAATTAAAAGTCTGCCGATGGGGGCAGACTTTGCCTTGAGGCATTTTTTATTTTATTTTTACTTTTCAAGGTAAACTCTTAGTTATGCATTAACTAAAAGTGTGCCCCGTAAGACATAACTAAAAGTATGCCCCATAAGGTGGAACTTTTCCTTAAGGAATAACTAAAGTTATATCGGACCCGGCATAACTATAAGTTCCGCCTTATAAGGCAAAGTTTATGCGTTAAGAAAAAGTTCCGCCTTAGGCACATACTTTTAGTTATACCTTAACTAAAAGTCTGCCCCATAAGGCATAACTAAAAGTATGCCCTATAAGGCGAAACTTTTCCTTTTAATTATGCCTTATAAGGCAAAGTCTATGTCTTAAGAAAAAGTTATGCCTTATGGGGCATACTTTTAGTTATGCTTTAACTAAAAGTCTGCCCCATAAGGCATAACTAGAAAAAGACTGTTAGTTAAGGCTTAACAAAAAGTCTGCCCATAAGTATGTTGGACCCGACATACAATTGTTAAGGAATAACCAAAGTTATGCCGGACCCGGCATACTTATGCCAAGTCTGCCCATAAGGCATGAGCATGCCGGGTCTGGCATAACTTTGGTTATTCTTTAACAAGTGTATGCCGGGTCTGGCATACACGCGACCCAAACCTTGCCTTGCGATTTTTTTTTTAATTTATGCTTGAGCGGGGGTTCAAACCCAGAACCTCATGATTACTGCGCGAAACTCAGTATTGCAATGTGAAGGGAAAAAATTAATGACCAGCAATATGAGAGGCAAAATTTAAAGACCACAACTATGAGGGGCAAAATTTAAAGTCCACCCCAAAAGAAGGGCAATCCGCGCAAAAAAAATAATTACAAAACATAACGGATCTGAAAAAATTAAAAGCCCATCCTTCCTTCCCCTTCTCTAATCTGCCCGGATCTGAAACAAAAAAACAGCCGACCCTCCCTTTCCCCTTCTCTCTCACAATCTGCTCAGATCTGCCAGTGTAAACAAGACAGTTGAGTTAATTGCCTCTCTAGAAATTTGGAAGAAACAATGAGATCCTTCGAGTTGGTTATTGCTTTATAAAGTTTTTTTTTTTGTTGTTGTTGATCAAAATCAGTACCAGGGTGGTACTGCAAGAGTCACAAAGACACAGAATTTTACAGTTTCTCCATTACATCCTCATGTCACCCAACATATCCAAAAAAGGGTGTCATATCTTCTATCGTATAACCCTTGCATCAAAAGTATAAATTTTCTAAGCATCTTGTTAGAGAAGAAATATGGTCTTTCTTTTCCTCAAAACTCTTCTATTTCAATCCACAAAATGCATAATGGGATTGTCTTTCATAGCATCTTCAGTTTTTTACGGTTGCTATAGTTGTATTAAATTTCATTTGAATTTAAAGCAACATACAAAATTGTATTAAATTTCTATGAAATTTGTATAAAATGTTGTTGTAGTTGTATTAAATTTCCAAAAACCTAACATGAATCTTATACAAAATTTATACAACTACATACATATTTCACACTGTTTTTATACAATTTTCATACACAAAAAATGTGAGAATTTTAAGCTTTGAGCAAGATATACATATTTCATAGTATAATTTTCATACACAATTTTGAGCGAAAATTTTTAAGCTTTGAGCTAGATATACACATTTCATACACAAAATTTTCATATATGCTTTGTAAGAAATCTATTGGTATGTTTTGTAAACTGAAAAGTATCATTATATTTTGTAAATATATTCTCCCTGTATAAATTTGTCTCAGAGATGGTCTATTTCCAACAAGACCACGAGAATATGGCGAATTACTTGGGACAAATAAAATCTTAGTACTCCCTCTCTTCATGAATGTTTTTAACTCTTGCAGCTTAATAGCTTTGTAAATTCAGGTTATAATTTGTCTTTGCTTCAAGATACTCTCACTCATTTCAATTCTTTCTTTCAGCTTCTCTTAGTGTCACGACCCAACCCCCAATGACTGGCACCCACGCTAATTCCTAGTGGACGAACCAATACATCTAACCATCTACTCATTCAAGTCCATTTTTGTTTAACCAATTCATAACAGTTAAACACAAGATAAATCAATAAATAGCCATGCCATAAAATAATAACGTAAATACGGAAGTCCTAACTATTACAAACTTCAAAATCCGAAAGTCACCGTACAAGGACTCTAATTCAAAACATGTCTAAGGAATGTATAATGTCTGAAATAAATAGCCAACAATGTCTGAAATGGAAATAAACATTAGAAAAAGAAGATCTTCGGGCGGCCTGGAATGGATAAAAGCTCATCCTCAATCTGTCAGCAAATGGCATCAATGCTAAATATGAGGTCGGGTAGCAGTCTTTGGATCACAATCTGCACTCAAAAGAATGTAGCAAGGTAGTATCAGTAAAAACATTATGTATCGGTAGATATCATAGGCCGACTAAGATTAGTATCATGCATGAATCATAAAATCAATAAAATAGACAGACCAGTCGACAACACCTAATCAAATAGCCCAACAACAAGTCAACCAATGATATTAACAATCAAGTCACTCAATGATATCAAAAATCAAGTCAACGGAAACAAGTCTCCCGACAACATTCTCACTACTTAGTCATTGATCACTCATGTACATACATGCTAATTGGTGTCATTGCTCAATAGTCATGACCTGCAGAGGACCTATGGTGTCCATGTACCACTCGTTCCAGAATGAACCTTGGACCATGAGCTCACAACTAGGTCGCATCCTCGCCCCCGATCAAATGTGCCTGTTCATACATATAGGTCACATACTCACCCCCGGTCAAATGTGCCTTTCCATAGCTATACCTATTTATTGTCACATCGCTTTTAATAATCGATTTATCAATTTGTACCTCAATTTCACCAAAAAGATCATATTAACTTCTCACCACGAATATCATCAACCTGTAGGTCACAACATATTGAATAGTGGCACTAAGCTCAGATAATCACTCAATCAATAGCTTATAGGAATTTCAACCACACATATTATGCCTGAAGAATAGACATGCTTTCTCCTATCATTTTCACCACGCATACAATCGACTAATCAAAGTCTAACTCAAGTACCGTAACCTACCTCAACTGCAGAGCTGGAACAATGTGAATTACTCCGCTATAGCCTTTCCCTTCTGTAATGACTTGGACCGCTTAAAGTCTAGTAATTAAGATGCTAAATAAATCACAATCACTCTAGTTAATATTATCAATTCAATGAACAACCTTCCCCTTTACCCCATCCTAATTGGTAGATGCTTACTAGGTGTAAATTCTCCTAACATTGGCCATAGAAATCATAAACTATCAATTCACAAGGTTATTCAATCAAGTTATCTCTTACAAGCAGTTTCTATGGTCAAGCTATCATTTTTATGAAACCTTAAGTCCCAATTCACTTAGTTTATGTCTCTAATGGTTCAATTATTGATTAGAAAGTGATACACCAAGCCTTTAGATGATAATCCCACAACAACAATCATCACGGACCAGCTATTGAGAATCTATTAATTTCTAGGGTTACTATTCCCAATTCACCATTGTAGACCCATTAGAAGGATGGTAATCCTAGAGATGAACGCGTAATAAAGGAAGGGATGGTTGAGACTTACCTCTCAAGAATATTCTTGCCCAAGCTTAGAATTTTGCCTTAGGTGTTCCTTGAAAATTGTGTTGGAGTTTTATGAATAAAAAATTCAGAACTAGGTGTTTAAAACCCAGGATTCCGTCCCCAGTGACCGCTGTGGCGGTCAATCTGTCGCTGCAGCAGTCTCGCTATAGCTGGCAAGTGCCCGCTGTAGTGGACCAACTCTAAAACACTCCTCCGCTGTGGCGGACATGGTTCTGCTATAGCGTCATTGCTACAACGATCTAGTGCCCACCATAGCGGACACACCCAAAACCCGACTGACCGCAGCGGCGAGAAGTCCGTCGCAACAGCGGTCCCGCTGCAGCGGTACCAGTGAACCAGTGAGCTCGCTAATTTCACAGTTTTTCACTCTACCACCCAACACTTCATCCGTGGCCTAACAGACACAAACAAAACATGCACATTAATGTAAAAACACCAGACGGACTCACCCGTGGCCTTAGAATTCTCTACGGAGGTCTAATTTCCTACGACACCCCCCAATGGACTCAGCACAAACAAACAATAATCCCAAACAAGTCAATTTTTCAGTTCTTAGACTTCTACCTTTGAGTTTCTATTAGCTTATTCTACCCTTGGAAAGGTTCTATTTGGTAGGGCAATTCTAGGTTTTCCATAACGACTGGTAGGGCAATTCTAGGTCGTTACACTTAGATACTATACCAAGACAGTAGGTTCCTCCCCATTTTTTATTTTTCCTAAAACTCAACTAGAAGGCACTTTTAATTTTTGATTGGTGTCGATTTTGGTTTGTTGCTGACTTAAAAACACCTGGTTTATCTACTGGTGTTGGCTAGTTTCTCGTGATAGGGAGGGAAATTACTTACTGAGATTTGTATAATGTACAATATATTGCACTTAAGATTGGAAGCGTGGTAAAAATGGTCCTAGCTTGTGTTGAGCTTTTTTTCTTCTTCAAGTAAATAAAAGGAAAGTGTATCTCTAATTGCTATTTACCAGTCCCTTTTCCTTATTTTCTACACTTTCTAAGGGTTAGACTTTTCTGGATGTTTGAACCAAGTTGATTGCATATTGGAATTGAGGTTGGGGCCTGAGTTGTAAATTGAGTGTGGAATAGTTGCTAGAAATCGTGTGGAGACTGTCTTAGTTGAACAAAATTGAATAGCAACAGGAAAAATCATAAAATAGCAATTCTAAACAGAGTCCTAAGTTTTCCACACTCAATTTTCAACTCTGATACCAATCACTTTAATGAAAATATACAATCAACTTGGTTGAGAAGTCCAGTCAACACCTAAATAAGGACAAGGACCGGTAGATAGAAGAATCATTAAACACTTTTTTCCACCAGAAACGGCTTTTCTCTTCTTTAATTGAATAAGGAGAAAATGTCTCGTTTCATAATAAATGATGTTTTTAGCTCATGCATACCCCTTAAGAAATTGCTTACTCTTAGAAAATTAAGAGTGTTTTTACTAACTTACCCCTAATCAGCGCAAAGTCCCAGTTGTAAGGAGTCGTGTTGTGCTATTCAAGGTTGCGAGTTCGATTCCATTCTATTACACTTTTAAGATTGTTCTTCTTTTTTTTTTTTTTTTTTAAAAACCCTAATCTTGTGTTACCTCTTTCTAAGTTGCCTCTTTCTCAGAAAAACTAATTTTTTATTATGTAAATAAGGATAATTTTGAAATAATATGATAAATTTCTTCTTGAAATCCTAAAGCACCATTTCTTACCCGAATTAGCAGACTCTTCTTAACTTGCTCGTCTATTTCCAGATCCACCCCTCCCTCTCTACCTCACCTCTCTTCTTAAATGATGAGTAGAGCTGGACATAGCTTGGCTAAAATCGAAATTATTATTTTATTTTTTTTGGACTTTTTATTTGAATATTCAAGTTATGGATTGGATTATGGATTTAATTTTTAAAAATTTCGAATTTGAAACTTTGGATTTTCAAATATCCAAAAGTCCAAAATTCTTATACCTCATTTCCACCGATTAGACATAAGCCCATAAACCTAATACTAAGTCCAATATCCTACTAAATAGTCAATATACCCTATTAGGCTAATGAGTAGTGCAAACTAAGATGTATTCGTTGTGACCGTATTTTTCATTGTCGTTAGAGGAGTTGTGGCACTAGGTTCTTAAGGAAGCATATTAATTGATGTTAAATCACATAAGATTTATAAAGATTGAGTAGTGGTTGACTTGAATATGTAATAGTATGATCTATATAGCCATGATTTTACTTTGTTTATATTAGGAGTTTCCTTAATTGAATAAATATTTTATTTGGATGATTGTAGTGGAAATGAGAAATTATTAAGGCTGCATGAATGCTATATTAGGATGTCCATTTTTGTAAGAAGAAGAAACTCACCTTATAGGCTCAAAACTGGAAACCCGAAATAACCAAACAAATTAATCCCAAACCAAACTTAAGAAAATTGATCTAATCCAAACTTATTTCGATTAGATTTGAATTTTAATTCCTTAAATCCGAAAATCAAAAATCCAAATCAAAAGTCTACTCCTAACTTTGATATATATAGGCGATGTGACATTAGGAGTGAGTGTTCGCACTTTGGATAGGGAAGGACAAAGGCTTCTAGGTTTTTACAGATTTCGACCCATTTCCTTAGCTTCAATTTCTTCTTGATGGATTGTAAATTACGTTTCGAAACCGAGATTCTTCCAGCTATAAACCAATGTCCTTTCAACTTAAGAGCATAGATTTCTAACTTTGAGATCAATAACTCCTCCAAGCTCTATTGACACTAAATCCAAAAACTAATCTAAATTGAAAGACACTTCTTAGCTATTATTTATCATGGCTATGGTATTCTTTTAATTGATATTGAAGATGAACCTGCATGACTGGGAATGGCAGAGAGTGTGGGGAAGAAGAAAGGGAGGAGAGAGAGGAAGAAGTCAAGAGCCGGACACAAAAATTGGGTACAAACTGTGTTGGGTTTAGTATTTTTGTGAAAAGACCAAAAAACCTCATTTATTAATATGTTCTAATAAGCTAGCAAGGGTATTTTGGGTAAAACAATATATATATACACACACATACTAGTTTCATTGGGCCCGGACTTACAAAATATAAAAATAATATTTTAAATTAAGAAAAGTATAATTTGCATCACATTTTTCATAATTAATATAATCTAGTCCCACGTTAAACATGTCTTGTTAACAAGTTTTCATAGTTATTAAAGTTTTTAATCACATGATTAAATAAGCTTAAGTAAAAAATTATTTCAGAGGAAGGAAGTTTAGCTGGAGAATTAGAAAGTGCGAAAGGGACACAAGTGATTGGCTATTCTGTAAAATAACCTAATTTAAAATATGTTACTAGTTACAACTTGACGAATATCATAAATCGAAAAATATTGGCATCTTTATGAATTTGTGAGCATGAAATGTCTTAGTTATTGATAGAAACAAATTTATTTTCAGTGTTTATTAAGTTTTAATTTCACTAATAATTTCACGTGGAAGAGTTTTTTGCAAAACTCATTTTTTTCATCTTTCAGAATCATATTGTACAACAAAAATTTCGCAATGACTTCAAGTTTATATTACTATATTTATAACATTGGTTAGATTCTTTACACAAATTAATCTACTAATAATCTTATACAGATATCCATAAATAATAATTAAAGTACATTAATAAAGTTTTCTCTCTGAACCATTTTACTTGTCATGTTTATTGCATGTTCCTTAAGAAAATACTCACTCTATCCCATTATAATTGTTGTTTTAGTTCTTTTCATGCTCATTAATAAAAATAATAAGTACAACATATTATTTACTAAGTTGTCGTTGTTTATTAAATGTCTTTTTGGGAATTGAGCAATTTTAAAAGAACTATAAGGATATAGTTGAAAATAATAGCAAAGTTTCATCTTGAATTTCCAAAGTAATAATTATTTCGGGATAATATCTTTTAGCTAAAATGATTGTTAATTTAAGACGGATGAAATATTGACTTAGCTACCTTATATATTATTTACTCTCAATTAATATTACTTTTTCTTTCACCATATTAACAGTCTCCGTATTTATCAACATAAGGGTAAAAGCGAAAAAAATAATTAATTCTATAGTGATTTTTCAAAATAAAAGGCATTCTGATCAATTATTTTAATAACTATAACAAGTAAAATAGACCAAAAAGAGTAAATGATTTTTAAAACTATACCTGAAAATCATTTTAAACCCCAATCTTTATAAACACGTAGGAGCTCGTTAAAGAAGCAAAGCCCAAAATATATGACCCAAATAATGTAAAAGCTAATTCAATAAGAGCGGCCCATGCGGGTTTGATTCTAAGAGAAAAGGAGGAAGACAAAATGGAAGTACGGAAGAAAAGTCAGCACTAACAAACGTGTACGCTAGCTGACTCTCATTATCAAAGAACTGAAATTACTATTTTGAACCTGTAAGGACTACAAATTTTTTGTATTCTCTCTTATATATAGTAGTAATATAGATTTTGTGGTGATTTGACTTGAATGAAACCTTCGATTAGCTGATCGTTGAACAAGACTTTTGGCTATATGGTAAAACTAAGAGAGTATTTTAACTTTGAATGAAAGTAAAAAATTTCAAATATAGAAAAGTGAATTTTTTTCAACGGACGAAAAATGAAAAGGAGAAACAAATAATTTTCTAGTGTTCAGTGACTTCACATAATTTAAAGCAAAAAAAAAAAAAAAGACTTCACGTAATGGAATTAATGCAAGGCACTTCTCTATCCAATGCAAGTACAGCTCCCGTAAATAAGACTGGCAAGAAATAAAAATATCGACAATTCCTTTTTTCGTGTCTTTATCTATTTGTTTCCTATTCTCAAATTCTTAATTTGTAGGCAAGTTCTTGGAAAATAATAAGATGACCCGACCCTTGCAATTGAGAATAATTATAAACAAAGTTGACAAAAGCAATCAAAAATGAAATTAATGGTAGCAAAATAATCCTTTTTATCACTAATTAATCAAAAACTGGAGATGGATTTTGCGATTGATCAGTGAACATGCTCTCTATAGCCTAATCAAATTTAAATTTATAAGTGGCTATGCTAAAATTGGAACTCAATCCTATGTATTTGTTGCATTTTAAATTGTGCTGCTTGTTTTTGGATTGAAGAACCTGAAGTGTTGCCCCTTTTTTGAGCTTTTTACTTTTTAAAAATACTGAATTAAAGAGTCTTGAAAATCGAATATCAATACTTGAAAGTGACAAATTAACGTGGTTGGAACGTAATTGAATTTAGTCTACCACTAGTGGTGGATTTTTGGACTAAATCATCATTGATTTTTACAGGGTGAATTGGGGGAGATGATACTCATAAATCCAGGTTCCGTTTGTGTGTTACATTTATATATTGAATTCGAAAAGTTTTGGCTTTTAGGTAATTATGGGTACAATATTTTAGTAAGGGTAAAATTGTCATATTGCAATTTATTGACATTAATAATAAAATAAATAAAAGAATTGTTACCAAAAAAAAAAAAAGGGAGATAAGCATAATATTGTAAACCACAAGGAAGGTAAGCGTTACGGAGCGAAACCTGAGGGGAGGACTAGCTACTACCCTTAAAATTTTAAGAAAAATTTGAAATAAGAAAATTGGCTATTACCCTTAAAATTACCTGCTTGTCTTTTAAAAAAAAAAAATAGAGAACGTGCATCGCGCATGATGCATGCATGGACCAGTGCCGGTGATACATATTATTGAATTGCACTTGTGTTTTGAAGTTTCTATACGAGTACAATTATTTTTTTGTACATAGCAGCTGAATTTTGAATATGCAAAGATGATAAGTTTAATTAAATTAATTTTATAATATTTGTCATTATATATGTGAACCGTAAAATCGATCGAACCAATAACGATATTTATATTCACCGTTTAAACAAATGTTACATCAATTTGAAAGTTAAGCTATAATTTGTTACTGCCATATACTTTTATTGATTGATGCAGTACACTAGGGGCGGAGCTAGGGCCAAAAATTACATTGGATATACATGGTTAAAATTATTTTTTATGTATATATAGTAGATGTTGAATCCTTTGACTTCTTCGTGTGTTTACTTCTTTAAATTTTTGGATCCCTTGGTAGATATTCTAGCTCCGCCACAACCTGCATCATACGTATACTAAAACTAGTAGCGTAAGAAATAATTGGGATGGGAGCAGTAGTGATTGTTACATTGATCCTTCAGGTCTTCTTTGGCCTACTGCTGCTACTCAAAGTCTCCACACGCTTTCTCCTTAGTAAAGAAGGGTCAGAATCAGTTCTCCTAAATGAGTTGTAATCATTAAATGCTTGAGGAAGAGAAAAGTCGATTTGTGGAAAAGTATTTCTCTAATTGTAATTCTCACTAGTCCTTTTTCTTATTTTTGGCCAACTTACTTGGGGTGGACTTGACTTGGTGTCTGAACCAATACTCGTATTAAAAGCTGTAAATTGAGAGTCGAGCAAATGGAAATTGGAAGAAAATTCTGGGCTTCAAACTGTACGATTTTTTCATTTTTTATTTCAATTTTCTTTTTTCATTTCACATCAAATTATTTAAATTTACATAATTATGTACAACATCTCATTTCCAAATCAAACCTTATACCCCTATATAATGGTAATTATCCACAATAACTAGATTTCTTTGATTTTCCCAGTTGCATTTTCATCATGAACAAACATCAAACTTTTCCACTGAATCTCCAAATACAACAACAACAACAACAACAACAACAACAAAAATGTAAAATCCACAAAGTAGATATGAGGAGGGTAAAGTGTACGCAGACCTTACCCTTACCTCAAGAGGTTGAGAGATTGTTTCCGGTAGACCCTCGCACAAGGAGCCACTGAATCTCCAAATATGCCTTCAATTCTTGCAAACTAGATGCCAATGGATATCTTAAATTCCGAAATATCAGCTCATCCTCATGAGTTCCGAGGAGAAAAAAAATTGGTGTATTTGAAAACTCAATTGAATTAAGATTTATTGAATCTTAGGTGAAAACACCTGGGCAATGGAAGTGGTTTGTGCAAATCCTCCAAATTTTGTAGTTTTAAATATTGAATCTGTTTGATAAGTGGATAAGAATTTACTATAAAATTAAACTAATTAGTTAGACTTTCAGACTACACTTGCGGATGACTTGTTGATGTTTACCGAGGTTTGTGAGTGCGGGCAAAGACGAATTTAGAATTTGAAGTTTTGTGTTTTTATAGAAATTTTAAGTCAGTACTATACAATATTTATAATTATTTAATGAATATGTTTAATTTATATACTAGGTATGAATAAAAATTACTAAATTTTGGTGAATACAGCTAACAGTCTAACACACTGTATGCGTGAAGAAAGATCTAAGGTTGAAGGAAAAAAATGAAGTGCGGGGGTGTGGAGTGGAATAGAGAAGAAGCTTACGATATCTGGACCATGTATACTCAGAGGCGGATCCAGGATTTGAAGGTTCCGAGTGTCACATTCGTTGAATCCAAATAAAGTAAGTTTTTGATTGGTTTGATCGACTTTAGGCTTCAGATCAAATTATTCACCTTTTAAGTTTATATAAACAAATTGATTGAACGGAAAAACATAATTATTACAACTCGGCATAACGGAAATTTTGTTCTGATGGGAGAGAAGATTTTTGGATTAAGAAAATTTTGATGATTTAACTTTTTATATTTTAGCACATACGAATAAGGGCAAAAAAAAAGGTCGAGATTAATTAATAAAGATAGTCATTGATACTAATAACTAAAAGCAAATTAAGAGGAGGAACTAAGGAAAATAAAAGAAAAGGAAAGAGATAAAAAGCTTACTAATCTAGTTTCTCTCGATTACATATTTTCTTCATTTCCTCAAGTGTCTACTTAGATGATTGATTACTTATCTTATTTTGGATTTTAAGAATTTAGATTAAATTAACTTAATAAACATCTTGGTCATAGTTAATGATAATTTTAGAAACACATTCACCAACATTGATAAGAAAAATCCCAAGTTCCACAAAATTTTGCAACTATTAATAGCATTACTTTCATTTCATATCTTTTACATTCATATATAAATTTATCTTAACGAAATGGAACTATTTAAAATTTAAAATAATTATCTTCTCTTTTCTCTCACCCAACCCTTTGATTACTTAACTTCTTTTATTTGGCAATATAACGAATAATTATAAAATAAAACAAAAATATGCCATATTATGATTCAAATGGGGCGGCTGACTCTTACCATCTTAAGCTTCTTTGAAATGAATTGATTTTTATTTCATTTAAAACCATTAGTTTCTTCTACTCGTAATTTAAATTCCAACCCGTAGGAACTTTTCGCAAATCAAGAAGTATATAAAATTAGTATGTGATCCTCATATAACTTTAAAATTACAAAGGTAGGCTAATGAAAATGTGGGAGATAATATAATTTCTATACTAAAAGACATCAATTATACCCCTTAATAGGTAGTTACACAATCTCATTCATTAGGATTAAGTTTATATGTAGATGTAAAATATATTGAAGCAGCGAGCCAAAAATTTAACAAGCGTATCTTGAGTTGGGCTCGAACCCTCATCTCATGGGTGGCAACTTCTGCTCCTTGCCACTGGCACTCTCACATAATTTGTTAGTCAGGGTGCCAATTTAACTAATCATAGACTTTCACATGGATACATATATACATAGCGTTTTCGCCGAAGCTTACGGGTGGCGTGGCACTCCCTAGGCCCTTAGTAGATCCGCCCCTGTGTATACTATTATCCCACTTCTTTTTGTGAACAGAAAATATATTACTAGAAAATGAAATAAATACAAGTTACAAATTATTCATGTAAAGAGTATTTTATTAGTATAAAAAACGAATCTAGCAGTTAAAAGGGTAAAAACTTACCCAAACCAAGTGTTTACACCAAACTAATGGATGTATGACATGTGTTTCAATATATAAGACTTTCACTTATATAACCATGATTAATTAATGTATATATTCACTTCATTAAATCACTTAACCATGATAAATTACATTGATTTTATGTAAATACACACCGGTAAGTATTTACTCATTAAAAGTTCTTTCATCAACGTGACATTAAGCGAAAGGGCCGTTAAAGAAGTACTGGAGCAGACATTATTGGAGCTGAGACTATCATAATTCTATTTGGAAGATGTATAAAGAGAACTATATTTCCAGAAGAAACATATTGCTTCTAATTAATCAGTAATTGTCTTGACCAAAAAAAAAAAAAGAAGGTAATTGCTGTAGCACCAAATGATTTTTCAATAAATGGAAAAGAGAAGCAAAAATGATTTAGGAATTCTATTACTTTGAAATAAAACAATTGAAAATAGAAAAAGAAACAGAGTTACGGCAAATACAGATTGGACAGAACAGTGAACTGGATAACATTACTCATTAGGAAACACTTTCATTTGGAGAAGAAAATCAAAAAATTAGTATATTCATTGTTTGGCCGGTAGAATGAAGAGAAGCAATCCTGTATAAAACTCATCATAGCCTATAAATTATGAAGAAATTTAGGTACTATATATTCTATACGAGGCAGAATATGAAACATATGAACATAAGAATATATATCATCACATCATATCATATAATACTAAAAGTGAGAAGCTCCTTCTTTGAAAGTTAAATTACGATTTTGCCTTACACTAATTAACTATCTAATTAAAGAGTAATATTTTAATTACATAATGACTGAACTAGATGTCCAACAGCTACACTTTAATTTACATTTCGATTTTTTTCTCCCATCTTCCACGTAATAATAGTCATATATTAATTTGTCTTTGATTTACATTTAAGTTTTACCTTTATATTTTCCATGTGGTAATAATCAGGTTCGAATTCTTTAAGAAACTCACATTTAGCTATACACCTTCATAATTATGTATTTATGAGCATACATCAGTTTTGTTTCTTTCTGCTTCAATGATAACAGGAAAAAGAATTGCAGTCTTTTCACATTCTATATCACTATATAAAATATAAAATGCACATTAAGCTGTTTAATTACTCAGTCAGCAACAAAACACAGGTTAGCTCTTTTGATTTTTTTTAATGATTACTCCTCTTCTACTATTGTGTACCGAATAAAATACCTTCATTTTCACCGAAACTAGCACAGATGTATCTTATACTTCCTCCCTGTAAATGCTCTTTTATTTATTGTTTATCTTGATACTTGCTCAAAAATTTTGTAGAGAAATTAAGTTCAAACCCAAGTGGGTGATTCAAGTTCTTTTTTATTTGATCTTTGTGAAGCCTATCCTGAAGTTTGGAGCAATTTCATAGAGATTACATTGGGTTTTATATTTAGGAGAATTTTTGTCCAACATTAGTTACTTACTAAAAATTGGGTATAGGATAGATAAAATGTAGAACTGGATGGAAGCTAAACGCCTGATACTAGGTATAGGATAGAAAAAATCTTTCCATATGAATGTCTTGCCTTTTATATTTATTTTTTGTGTTTTTTTGCATGTACTTAGATTAAGTTTTCAATTAACAAGAAAATTCATAGATACATGAACTTTGTTTCTTTCTTTCTCCTTTTTATTGTTGTCCATCAAGAATCACAGTAAGTGGACACAATCCAAAGACCCTAATGTAGAATTTATTTAAACAGCACAATGATAAGTATCTTAAATAGACGTATTCAATACTAAAAACAAACACTAACATGATAATGTAATCCTTTATTCTTTGCACATAATTGCAAAATTATAGAACAGTATTTTCCCAAGCCCATGCTCCCAATCTCTCTCTTGCTTGATACTATAGTGCAATCTGAAGAGCAATAATAAACAATGAATTACATGGCAGTCAGCATGACTGGACGATTTCTTGCAATTTCTTGCACGCATTTTAATCATTTTTTGGTGCTTCAGTATTTGTTATAAGGTGCAGATTTCAAAAGAAGCCGAACATGAAAAAAGAAGTAAATATCAAATCTCCTTTCCTTTAATATTACCAGCTTAAATTGCAAGGTGATCGTAATTACATATTATGGTTAATTCAGTTGGACAATGGCCTGTGGACAAGGTTATAACAATCACTTAGTTTAAAAGTCCTAGTGATGCTTCAAGATGCTGATCAGGACACTATTTTAATAAAGATACGTGCTAATTAGTGTAACTCATGAAGGAATTTTTTGTATCTAAATTTTCTCAATTTGTTTCAAACTTTCAATCATGCCAAACTTGTTATAAGGTTTGAACCAAGAACAATTACGAATGATGTACAATACATAAATTTGTCTAAGAGATGGTCCAATTTCCAACAAAACGACCAAAATATGGCAGGTCACTTGGGACAAATAAAAACATGAGTACGATTTTCTCATGCCAATCTAATAAGGTTACTGATCAGCAAGAATAAGTGAGATAATCAAAATTTGGTGTATCACTTTTGGTTTGAATATTTTTTTAAGCGTCCAGTATTGATGAATGATTGTATGAAATTATGTATATGACTCTAATATCATGTGAAATTAGAGAGGTCTTGCCGAAGAAAAATGCTTGTATATAGCTTTCACCGTGTTGTAATACACGAATTTGATACAAAATTACTACTTGGGAAGAAATTAACTGCCTATAACCTTGGGATGAGTACAAAAATTTACATTATCCTAATTAACATGATGAGAAAATTCTAATCAGATGAGATACCTAAGATTGGAGGCGTCCTAAAAATGGTACTCCCTCTATCCTAATTTATGTGACACAATTTTTTTTTTGGGTTGTCCTAAAAAGAATGTCACCTTTCTATATTTAGAAATAATTTAACTTTATGAGATCTTTACAGTCACACATTTATATAAGACTTGTTTTGGACCACATATTTTAAAAGTCTTTCTTTTTTTCTTAAATTCTATACCAAATTAAATGGTGCCACATAAATTGAGACGGAGAGAGTAGTTTTTGTCGATAAAAGTGGTTTTTGGTGGAAAATTGTTTCTCTTTTAACCATTCATCAGTATTTTTCCTTCTTTTTGAACACTTAATAGGGGGTTGACTTGACTGGACGTCGGAGCCTATTTGGTTGCATAATTGCATTAAAAGGCCCAAAGCTGGAAAGTGAGGTTTCCTGTCAGTCAAAAAGGATGAAAGACTCAAGTACGTTTTTCAGTGTACTACTCAAGCTGAAAGGTTGTATATGAAAAATATTAAAGGTGAAAGATAATATTAATTTATAGTGTAAAAGATGAAAAGATATTTAAACATAAATCTCTATGATAAATAGGAGTATTAATATTTAGTAACTTTACAACGAAAATAATTTAAATCCTTAATTTATACATGAACGGGCTTTTTGCTAATCTATATATAATATAAAGTTAGACAAGACAATGTGATGTTACATCTCTCTATAGCCTTTAGTAAAATTATCTTTTTGTTTTGTTGTTCCATGTGTAACTTTTTGTTTATAAGGTTCATTTTTAATGTTTCATATATATATATATATAATATTTTTGGTACATTGGGTTTGGAAGATGTTTTAGATTAATAAATGCAATTTCGTAATCAAATAAAAAACTAAAATAAAGGTATAGACATTAATCTGCACATTTAATCTAAAATAATTCTCCCCCGTTTCATTTTATGTGAAGGTATTACTGTTTGGTAAGTCAAATAATATTTTTTACAGAAAAGGTCCAAAAATGCCGTTGGACTATCAAAAAACGTTTAAAAATACCCTTCATCCATCTATTTGGCTAAAAATACCCTTCATCCACCTATTTTGGTTCACTTATGCCGTTAAACTTAACAACCCTCTTCTTTTTATTATTATTTACGGAAAAGGGTCAAATATACCCCTGTACTATTGGAAATGGGCCAAATATACCCTTCGTTATACTTTGGGTCCAAATATACCCCTATCGTTATACTTTAGGTTCAAATATACCCCTCCTCCATTAAAATTATCCAAGGTGGACACCAGATCTGACGTGACACTGACAACTCAGTGAGGTGGACGCCACGTGACATGCCACCTCAAAAAAAAGAAAAAAAAAAGCTAATTGCTGTAGCACCAAATGATTTTTCAATAAATGGAAAAGAAAAGTAAAAATGATTTAGGAATTCTTTTACTTTGAAATAAAACAATTGAAAATAGAAAAAGAAACAGAGTTACGGCAAATACAGATTGGACAGAACAGTGAAGTGGATAACATTAGTCATCAGGAAACACTTTCATTTGGAGAAGAAAATCAAAAAATTAGTATATTCATTGTTTGGCCGGTAGAATGAAGAGAAGTAATCCTGTATAAAACTCATCATAGCCTATAAATTATGAAGAAATTTAGGTACTATATATTCTATGCGAGGCAGAATATGAAACATAAGAATATATATCATCACATCATATCATATAATACTAAAAGTGAGAAGCTCCTTCTTTGAAAGTTGAATTACGATTTTGCCTTGCACTAATTAACTATCTAATTAAAGAGTAATATTTTAATTACATAATGACTGAACTAGATGTCCAACAGCTACACTTTAATTTACATTTCGATTTTTTCCTCCCATCTTCCACGTAATAATAGTTATATATTAATTTGTCTTTGATTTACATTTAAGTTTTACCTTTATATTTTCCACGTGGTAATAATCAGGTTCTAATTCTTTAAGAAACTCACATTTAGCTATACACCTTCATAATTATGTATTTATGAGCATACATCAGTTTTGTTTCTTTCTGCTTCAATGATAATAGGAAAAAAAATTGCAGTCTTTTCACATTCTATATCACTATATAAAATATAAAATGCACATTAAGCTGTTTAATTACTCAGTCAGCAACAAATCACAGGTTAGCTCTTTTGATTTTTTTTTAATGATTACTCCTCTTCTACTATTGTGTACCGAATAAAATACCTTCATTTTCACCGAAACTAGCACAGATGTATTTTATACTTCCTCCCTGTAAATGCTCTTTTATTTATTGTTTATCTTGATACTTGCTCAAAAATTTTGTAGAGAAATTAAGTTCAAACCCAAGTGGGTGATTCAAGTTCTTGTTTATTTGATCTTTGTGAAGCCTATCCTGAAGTTTGGAGCAATTTCATAGAGATTACATTGGGTTTTATATTTAGGAGAATTTTTGTCCAACATTAGTTACTTACTAAAAATTGGGTATAGGATAGATAAAATGTAGAACTGGATGGAAGTTAAACGCCTGATACTAGGTATAGGATAGAAAAAATCTTTCCATATGAATGTCTTGCCTTTTATATTTATTTTTTGTGTTTTTTTGCATGTACTTAGATTAAGTTTTCAATTAACAAGAAAATTCATAGATACATGAACTTTGTTTCTTTCTTTCTCCTTTTTATTGTTGTCCATCAAGAATCACAGTGAGTGGACACAATCCAAAGACCCTAATGTAGAATTTATTTAAACAGCACAATGATAAGTATCTTAAATAGACGTATTCAATACTAAAAACAAACACTAACATGATAATGTAATCCTTTATTCTTTGCACATAATTGCAAAATTATAGAACAGTATTTTCCCAAGCCCATGCTCCCAATCTCTCTCTTGCTTGATACTATAGTGCAATCTGAAGAGCAATAATAAACAATGAATTACATGGCAGTCAGCATGACTGGACGATTTCTTGCAATTTCTTGCACGCATTTTAATCATTTTTTGGTGCTTCAGTATTTGTTATAAGGTGCAGATTTCAAAAGAAGCCGAACATGAAAAAAGAAGTAAATATCAAATCTCCTTTCCTTTAATATTACCAGCTTAAATTGCAAGGTGATCGTAATTACATATTATGGTTAATTCAGTTGGACAATGGCCTGTGGACAAGGTTATAACAATCACTTAGTTTAAAAGTCCTAGTGATGTTTCAAGATGCTGATCAGGACACTATTCTAATAACAGAAAAGGGTCAAAAATACCCCTAGACTATCAGAAATGGATCACATATACCCTCCGGTTGCGTTTGGTATCAAATATACCATCGCCGTTACCAAAGGAGGCCACCAATACCCCTCCACTTAATGGCTGACCATTTAAGCTGACGTGGCAGTGCCACGTGAAAAAATTATCCACGTGGACGGCCGCGTCAGCCTCTCTCCCTCTTCCTCTTTAGTTCAGGGGTATTTTTGACTCTTTTTTTGTAGTTTTTAATTTTTTTCAAGATTTTCTACACCGCCACATACCCCCTCCCTCCACACCCCCACCCCCCATTTTTTTTCTTTTTTTGTAGTTTTTAATTTTTTTTCTGGATTTTCTACACCACCACATATCCCCCCCCCCCTTCCACACCCCCACCCCCCAAAAAAAACTTTTTTCCTTTGAAGTTTTTAATTTTTTTCTGAATTTTCTACACCACCAATGCCCACCCCCCTCACCCACCCCCATGACCCCCTACCCCACACCCCACCACCCCCTCCAAAAATTTTAATTTTTAACCACGCAAACTTTCAATTTTTATAATTTTTTTATAAAGGTAAATTAAATATGAAGTAGAAAATTCGGGAGGGGTTAGGGGGTGCGTGCGGGGGGTGGGTGTAGAGAATCAAAAAAGAAAACTTTTCAAAACTTTTTTTTGCAGGGGTGGTATGGTGTCGGTCGTTGGGGGAGGGGGCAGTCGTGGGGGTGGTTGGGTGAAAAATAATTTTTTTTTATTCTACTTCATATTTAATTTACCTTTCATAAAAATTGAAAGTTTGCGTGGTTAAAAATTAAAAAATTTGGAGGGGTAGTGGGGTGTGGGATCGGGGGGGGGGGGGGGTCATGGGTGTAGGTGGTGTAAAAATCCAAAAGATTTAACTTTTTAAAAGTCTTAATTTTTTTTTGGGAGGAGGGGAGGGGGTATGTGGTGGTGTAGAAAATCCAGAAAAAAAATTAAAAACTACAAAAAAAGGGGTCAAAAATACCCCTGAACTAAAAAGGAAGAGGGTGAGAGGTTGTCGTGGCCATCCACGTGGATAATGTTTTCCACGTGGCACTGCCACGTTAGCTTAAATGGCCAGCCGTTAAGTGGAGGGGTATTGGTGGCCTCCTTTGGTAACGACGAGGGTATATTTGATACCGAAAGCAAACAGAGGGTATATGTGATCCATTTCTGATAGTTCAGGGGTATTTTTAACCCTTTTCCGTTTTAATAAAGATATGTGCTAATTAGCGTAACTCATGAAGGAATTTTTTGTATCAAAATATTCTCAATTTGTTTCAAACTTTTAATTAGGACTGGGCATAAATACCGAAAACCGAAAAACCGAACCGAGCCGAACCGAAACTTCAACAAACCGAACCTAACCGAACTAGTTTGGTTCGGTGTTTGGTGTCCACCGTAAAAAAACCGAAACCGAAATAGCCGAACCGAAATTTGATAAAACCGAACCGAAAAACCGAACGCGCACTGAAATTTAATACATTACCCAAAAAAAATTAAAATAGTCCAGGCCCATTAAGTTTAAAGCAAAAAAAAACCCAATTGTAATAAGTCCTCTTTTGCATTTGTATCCCTAATTTTCCACTTCAATTGAGAAAATCAAATATCCTTAACAAAGAAAGGTAACTAGGATGTGTCTTTAGGATTAATATATGTCCTTTATGTGTTTTCTTAATTATTCTTACGGTATGTATATAACACCTAGTAATCCTATATCGTGATTATAGTTTTCTGTTCTTGTGTATCCTGTTTGTTTGATTTTGATTTCAATTTATCAGTTTTATGTTTTATTGCTTTTGAGAATATGAATTAGTGTCAATGGAATCGCTTCTAATATTATATCAAAAAAACTGAATTGAAAAAACCGAAACCGAACCGAACTGAACTTTAAAAAACCGAAACCGAGAGAATTGAACCGAATTAGTTTGGTTCGGTGTTCGGTGTCCACCTTAAAAAAAAACGAACCCGAAATAGCCAAACCAAAGTTTGATAAAATTGAACCGAAAAACAGAACGTCCACTCCTACTTTTAATCATGCCAAACTTGTTATAAGGTTTGAACCATGACCAATTACAATGATGTACAATACATAAATTTGTCTAAGAGATGGTCCAATTTCCAACAAAACGACTAGAATATGGCAGGTCACTGGGGACAAATAAAAACATGAGTACAATTTTCTCATGCCAATCTAATAAGGTTACTGATCAGCACGAATAAGTGAGATAATCAATTTGGTGTATCATTTTTGGTTTGAATACTTTTTTGAAGTGTCCACTATTGATGAATGATTGTATGAAATTATGTATATGACTCTAATATCATGTGAAATTAGAGAGGTCTTGCCGAAGAAAAATGCTTCTATATAGCTTTCACCGTGTTGTAATACACGAAATTGTTACAAATTTACCACTTGGGAAGAAATTAACTGTATATAACCTTGGGATGAGAATAATATGTGTTACAAAAATTTACATTATCCTAATTAACATGGCGAGAAAATTCTAATAAGATGAGATACCTAAGATTGGAGGCGTCCTAAAAATGGTACTCCCTCTGTCCCAATTTATGTGACACTATTTCTTTTTTTCTGTCTCAAAAAGAATGTCACATTTCTATTTTTAGAAATAATTTAACTTTATGAGATGTTTACAGTCACACATTTATATAAGACTTGTTTTGGATCATATATTTTAAAAATATTTTTTTTCTTAAATTTTGTGTCAAGTTAAATAGTGTCATATAAATTGAGATAGAGAAAGTAGCTAGATAAAAGTGGTTTTTGGTGGAAAATTGTTTCTCTATTAATCATTCATCAGTATTTTCTCTTCTTTTTAAACACTTAATAGGGGGTTGACTTGACTGGACGTCTGAACCTATTTGGTTGCATACTTGCATTAAAAGGCCCAACGCTGGAAAGTGAGGTTCCTTGTCAATCAAAAAGGATGAAAGACTCAAGTATGACTCAAAGTCAATTCTGTCCTGCTTCTAAATTCTACTGCTAAGGAGTTCTCTACACGTTTTTCAGTGTACTACTCAAGCTGAAAGGTCATATATGAAAAATATTAAAGGTGAAAGATAATATTAATTTATAGTGTAAAAGATAAAAAGATATTTAAACATAAATCTCTATGATAAATAGGAGTAGTAATATTTAGTAACTTTACAACAAAAATAATTTAAATCCTTAATTTATACATGAACGGGCTTTTTGCTAATCTATATATTATATAAAGCTAGGCATAGACAAGATGTTGTTACACTTCTCTATAGCCTTTAGTAAAATTATCTTTTTGTTTTATTGTTCCATGTGTAACTTTTTGTTTATAAGTTTGTTTCATTTTTGATGTTTCATAATTCATATCTATAATATTTTTGGTATATTAGTTTTGGAAGATGTTTTAGATTAATAAATGCAATTTCATAATCAAATAAAAACCTAAAATAAAGGTATAGACATTAATCTGCACATTTAATCTAAAATAATATTCTCCCGTTTCATTTTATGTGAAGGTATTACTGTTTGGGAAGTCAAACAATATTTTTTACGGAAAAGGTCCAAAAATGCCCTTGGACTATCAAAAAAGGTTTAAAAATACCCTTCATCCATCTATTGAGCTAAAAATACCCTTCATCCACCTATTTTGGCTCACTTATGCGTTAAATTTAACAGCCCTCTCCTTTTTGTTATTATTTATTACGTGGTGCCTCCTTATTAATTGAAAATAAACACCCCCCACCCCCGCCCCCCAACCCCCAACCAGATCTTTTGCTTTGACCCGACCCATGACCCAGACCCAAGTCCCATTTTAAAGAAAAACATCGCTACACCCAAATTCCCATTTAGTTCTTCTTTTAATTCGAATCAACCCTTGATGGAGGTACTGTCACGACCCAACCCCGTAGGCCATGACTAGTGCCTGATCTGGGCACTCAAACGCATTCTAGTATATGGCAGAAGCCGACAAGGCTTTATTTCAAATTTAGCTAATTTTTAGAAAAATTTCGGCAGAGCTTCCTTTGTTTTACGGACTATCCCATATATCCTGCACGCAGAAAATACCAACAAAGGCCACACAGGGCCAACAACGCAACATTTAAATATATGCGGACCGGCCGCCGCGGCGAATGGGATCGCCCAAACACAACATAAGCACCCAACTGTACAGAAAGATCCCAACCCACAACATGTCCACAGACCTCTAACAAACCGACAGAATCCTATGACGGGACAGGGCCCCGCCGTACCCATGAACGAGAATATACATATATAGAAGTGACAGACTATACCAAAAGATGGCTCTGAATAAAAGAGCGCTCCAAGAATAGCAGAATGAGATCCTAAGCAGACGGATCAGCAAACCTGTCGTCGGTACCTGCGCGGCATGAAAACGCAGCCCCCGAAGAAAGGGGGTCAGTACGAAATATGTACTGAATATGTAAAGCCTGAGTTGCACAAACAAAATCATAACTGGTGCAGAACATACAGAAAGTAAACGGAAAATCCAAAGTATCAGATACATATTTCCAAAACATGCAGAGTGTGTACAGAACATATGTCATATCAAATCCGGCCCCTGCCAAGGGACTCGGCAGACAGAACGTGGCCACCCTCCCGACGCTGGTGCCACAACACAGAAGAATCAGAATAGGGGCATAACCCCGTAACATAATATGTCATATCAGATGGCCATAGTAAATCATATCAGAACAAACGTACATGGCACAGCATACTCCACAAACCCATGTAAGCATATACCTGCCCCCTCACATCGAGGCACGGCGAACAATGCAGGGGGATTACGCTTGACAACATATCCTGGCCCGGGCTCAGTGTGGGAAACATTGGGGCATCCACGAATAGAGTCGTGAGAAACTAATGCAAGTAAAATATCATAAATGTTTCCATAGACTCGATGAGGCATATCAAAGACAAACCGATCCGATGAAGTCGGAAGGAATCATAGTAAATGAGTTTCGAGTATCAAAACAATTTATCAGACTTAATGGAATATTTAAAACCATATTAGTTAGGTAATTAAAAGGGTAGTCGAAACATTTCTTTCAAAAATCGTTCAAAAAGGGGACTTTAGTACATTAAGGGCAAAACCGGGAATAGCGGGCCCACCTCGGAACAAGCAAGGCGGTGGGCTCAAATTACGCCCTTTAAGCTTATGGGGTCACCTATAAAGGTTCTACAGACATTCTATAGCTTTCCAAGGAGTTTAGGGAAAGTTTGCATAATTTCAGGAAAAGCATATCAAAATGGTTCAATTCTACTGAAGGAAAAACTGAGATTTTCTCTTGCGGATTCCGATGGCCAAGAAGGTCTTTTGAGGCCCGAATCCGATCATAAAACACTTAGACATGCCAAAAGAAGGATTGGGGTAGCTTTACATACCTTTCACGCTCCTTAAGCCTTTCCAAACTCACTTCCTGTTTCGTCGAAAAACAGCAATTGGTCAAATTTACCAATCGTGAGTTATGAATACCATTATTCCAACTTAAAGCATATTTGTCTACCGAAATTTCGGCAGCACTTCCCCTATACATATAGCACCCCGAGAATTCAACTCGGCTAGAAATCATCAACAACAACCCAAACGACAACATTAACATCAACAAAGAACATCAAAACACAAATATCCTTCAACTAGTCATTTTTCTCACAAGTTGGCATAACCTTCATTCTAATCCAAACCTTCACTAATATCAATGATTTCACATCCATTATCACTCAAGATCATCACAATATAGATTTTGAGACATTTCATATCATTTTCCTTAAGTTATACACTTGATATACATAATATACAACTTTCCGCCAAAGTCATAATTTATGGTAAACATCAAATCTTTGGCATACAATTTCATAACAAGTTTCCAACTTCCAATTTCATCAATGATCATCATAATTCACAACCAAACAACTTCATTTCCTTAATGTCGGAAAATCATACTAAAACGACATAAGTTTCTACATTCCAATTCAATACAAACTTATATCATTCTAACTTCATTTACATCACAAGAGATCATCACAACACAACTAACATATTAAACAAAATTAATTCATTGCCTTTCTTATCTCCATACCACACGGCCAAATGCACCCATATATACCCACTTTGCAAACCTTCATATTTTTCATAATTTCTACTTATTACTACATGCTACAACACACACACACACACACATATATATATATATATATATATATATATATATATATTCCAAAGTAAAAGGAGCAAGATCTTACCTTTGTTCTTCCAAGCTTTTTCACTAAACTCACTTGTTAATTTGAGGAAACAAGCTCCCTACCTTCCAAATTAGCTACACCAAGTTGTAAAGGGTACTAGAATTAGTGAAAATATCAGAAAACAATAACTTTTGGATCAAAGGTTGATGGCAAGAAAATTTTCTTTCTTTTCTTTCTTGTAGCCGAAAATGGGGTGGTCTTTAGCTTCTTGATTTTTTTTTCTCTACAAGTTGAAGATGACTTAGTCATCTTTTTTTTTTTAAGCCTTTCAATTAAAAACCCACTCATGGGCCTTGACCCATAAAGGGGGTCGGCCACCCCCTCCAATTGGGCCTTAATTTTCTTTTTTTTTTTTTTTTTGCTCTTTCTAGCCCAATTAATTATGGCCCTATTTGTAATTCCCGAAACTAATTTCCGAAATTCTAATTTTTCCCTTAGCCTTATTCCACACTTCCACAAAAATATTCTTTCATGCACAACTCTTGTGTTAAATGTAACCAATGATGACTTTATTTCATACAAGTCAAGATTATTTCTAATTTTTCCAAATGCGCGAAAATACGGGACATAACATCCTCCCCCCCTTTAGAACATTCGTCCTCGAATGTTAGATTGATCTTATAGGGTTTGAAATGGTTTTGGGGGAGTTTCTGTTTATAGACAGCACAATTAGTACACATTCATTATCGAAATGGAATTAAGCAAAGGTTCGGAATTACCTGAGGGTTCTGGGAACAAATGAGGATATTTCTTCTTCATCTCCTCTTCGGCTTCCCAGGTCATTTCCTCCCTATTATTATTCCGCCACAGCACCTTAACAGAGGCTACATCCTTGTTCCGGAGCTTTCTTACCTGGCGGTCCAAAATAGCTACGGGCTGCTCCTCATAAGATAACTGCTCCGTCACCTGAATATCATCCGCAGGAAATATTCTGGAGGGATCACCAATGCATTTGCGGAGCATAGACACATGGAATACCGGATGTACTGCTTCCAAATCAGATGGCAGGTCTAACTCATAGGCGACATTCCCAATTTTCCGCACGATCAGATAAGGCCCAATATAACGCGGACTAAGCTTACCCTTTCTGCCGAACCGCATTACGCCTTTCATAGGCGATACCTTCAGAAATACCCAATCACCAACCTGGAATTCCAAAGGACGACGCCGTTTGTCAGCATATGATTTCTGTCGACTCTGGGCTGCCAATAGTCGTTCCCGAATAAGTTTCACCTTATCAACGGCCTGCTGGATCATATCTGGGCCGATTAATTCTGTCTCGCCAATATCAAACCAGCCGATAGGTGACCTGCATTTTCTACCATATAAAGCCTCGTACGGAGCCATCTGGATGCTGGAATGGTAGCTGTTATTATAAGAAAATTCAATCAATGGCAAGTGATCCTCCCAGCTACCTCTGAAATCAATAACACAGGCTCGCAACATATCTTCAAGCGTCTGGATAGTGCGCTCGGCCTGTCCGTCACTCTGAGGATGGAAAGCTGTGCTCAGGCTCAGCTGAGTCCCTAATCCTTCCTGAAAAGATCTCCAGAAGTTCGCCGTGAACTGAGCACCTCTGTCAGTGATAATAGATATAGGAACTCCATGAATCTTCACTATTTCTTTAATATAAAGCCTGGCATAATCCTCGGCGGAATAAGTAGTCCTGACGGGGAGAAAATGGGCTGATTTTGTCAGCCTATCAACAATAACCCAGATGGAATCATACTTCCGTGGAGTGCGAGGCAACCCTGTAATGAAGTCCATATTAATGATCTCCCACTTCCACGTTGGAATTTCCATTTCCTGCAACAGTCCACCCGGTTTTTGGTGGTCAATCTTGACCTGCTGACAATTGGGACACTGGGCGACGAACTCTGCGATGTCCCGTTTCATGCCATCCCACCAGTATAAGCATCGGAGATCATGGTACATCTTCGTAGACCCAGGATGGACCGAATAGCGAGCATAATGTGCCTCGCTCATAACCTGCTGCCAAAGGCCTGCAATATCAGGTACACACAACCTGCCCCTAAATAATAAAGTCTCGTCCGGAGTGAACTCGAACGGAGTCTTCTCCTTATCATAGGCTGTGTCTCTGTACTGTGCCAAAACAGGATCTTCATATTGATGCCGTTTGATATCTTCCTTAATAGATGATTCAGAAACCCCTCGGACAGAAATCCGTGTACCTCCAGAATCGGCCAGACGAACCCCAAGGTTAGCCAACTGATGAATGTCACGTACTATCTCTCTCCTGTCTGGCTGTAAATCGACCAAGCTGCCCATAGATTTCCGGCTAAGCGCATCTGCAACAACATTAGCCTTGCCCGGATGATACAGAATATCCACATCATAGTCTTTCAGGAGCTCCAGCCACCTCCGTTGCCGCAAATTAAGCTCTTTCTGTCTGAAAATATACTGGAGACTCTTATGATCTGTATAGATATCAACATGAACGCCATATAAATAATGTCTCCATATCTTCAGGGCATGGATCACCGCTGCAAGCTCCAGATCGTGAGTAGGATAATTCTTTTCATGCTTTTTCAATTGCCGAGAAGCATAAGCTATAACTCTACCGTGCTGCATCAATACACAGCCCAATCCCACGCCAGAAGCGTCACAATAAATAACATATCCATCGGGTCCCTCTGGAAGAGTCAGAACTGGGGCTGTAGTCAGCTTCTCTTTCAGCAACTGGAAGTTTCGTTCACAAGCATCAGTCCACTGGAACTTGGCTCCCTTCTGAGTTAGCCTTGTCAAAGACGCTGAAATCGAAGCAAACTTTTCCACAAATCTTCTGTAATAGCCTGCTAACCCCAGGAAACTACGTACCTCGGTGGGCGTCGTGGGTCTGGGCCAATTTTTCACGGCCTCAATCTTCTGTGTATCCACCCGGACACCATCAGCTGCAATAATATGCCCCAGAAATGCCACTGAAGCCAGCCAGAATTCACATTTAGAAAATTTTGCATATAATTTCTGACGCCGAAGTACCCCCAATACTGCTCTCAGATGATCTGCGTGCTCTGCCTCGGATCGAGAATAAACCAGAATATCATCGATAAATACAATTACGAACATATCCAAGAATGGCCTGAATACCCGATTCATTAAATCCATGAATACTGCAGGAGCATTAGTCAGCCCAAAAGACATAACTCTGAATTCATAATGCCTATATCTGGTCCGGAACGCTGTCTTAGGAATATCGGTCTCCCGTACCCGTACCTGATGATAGCCAGACCGAAGATCTATCTTCGAAAAATACTTGGCGCCCTGCAACTGATCAAACAAATCGTCAATTCTGGGGAGGGGGTATTTATTCTTTATGGTTACCTTATTCAGCTGTCGATAATCAATACACATACGCAACGACCCGTCTTTCTTACGCACAAATAATACCGGGGCTCCCCAAGGAGAAGTGTTGGGTCTAATGAAGCCTTTTTCTAACAGATCCTTCAACTGCTCTTTCAGTTCTTTCAATTCTGCCGGTGCCATTCTGTACGGGGGAATAGATATCGGCTGAGTATCTGGAAGCAAATCAATAGTAAAATTTATCTCCCGCTCTGGAGGAAGGCCTGGAAGCTCTTCTGGGAACACATCTGGAAATTCATTAACCACGGGAACTGACTGAAGAGTCGGCGTTTCTGCTGTCAAGTCTTGTACCCGAACCAGATGATAAAAATAACCCTTTCTGATCATTTTCTTTGCCTTAAGGTATGAAATAAACTTACCTTTCGGCGATGCTGTATTACCGGCCCATTCTATAACTGGCTCCCCAGGAAACTGGAAACGAACTACCTTATTTTGGCAATCAACATTAGCATAACAGGAGGCTAGCCAGTCCATTCCCATAATAACATCGAACTCGACCATATCTAACTCCACCAGATCTGCCTTAGTGTCACGGCCACATACAATTACAGAACAGTTCTTATATACCTGTTTTGCTACAATAAAGTCCCCAATCGGTGTGGCTACCTCAAACGGCTCTATAGGTTCAGATGTTATACCAATTTTACAAGCAACCAGAGGCGAAATATATGACAAAGTCGAACCTGGATCAATCAATGCATACACAGACCGAGAGAAAACCAATAATGTACCTGTAACGACATTAGGCGATGCCTCCTGATCCTGGCGGCTGGACAGAGCATAGATGCGGTTCGAAGGACCGCTAGTACCAGAAGCTCCACCACGGCCTCTGCCGCGACCCGCTGGTGCTGAAGTACCTGGCCCCGTAGGGCGCATAGCCACTGATGAAGATGAAGACCCGGCGGCTGATCCGGTAGGCTGCGCTGCACCACCCGAACTACCCTTATACGGGCAATCTCTCACAGAATGGCCCTGGCGGCCACAAGAAAAACATGCACCGGTGGCTCTGTAGCACTCCCCAGGATGGTATCTGCCACAGTAAGAACACTGAGGCCTAGGTGGCCTCGTCTGACCAGAACCCCTGTTTGTCCGCGAACCTGAAGCCCTGGAGCTCTGACCTGCTCCTGAATAACCTGGACTATCAAATCTGCGGCCTGTAGGCTGTGGAGGTGCGCTCTGTGCCGGCTGGGATGGATGTCTGCTAGGCTGCTGCGGCTGCTGAGGCTGCTGAGGCTGCCTGCCCCAAAAATCTCCAGAATACCCAGATGATCTGGCCCTCTTGGGCTGTCTCCGATCCTGGCCCCTATCAGGCTGACGCTCCCTATGCCGGTCCTCCCCTGGGCGTGGGCCTGAATCCGGGCAATATCCATGCCGGGCTGAGCAGCCAATACCAAACAGCTGTCGACAAAATAACGGTCCAGCCCCATAATGTACCTGTGCATCCTGCCAGCCATAGTAGCTACCACAGCAGGTGCGTATCGGGCCAATGAGTCGAACTCCATACTATACTCTCGAACACTGCGACCCCTCTGCCTCAGCAATAAGAATCTGTCAGCCTTGGCCCGCCGTAACTCCGGAGGCAGAAAGTGGCTAAGAAAAGCCTGAGAAAAATCATCCCAAACTGCTGGGGGAGCGCCGTCGCCTCTGGATAACTCCCATGACTCGTACCAATTTGCCGCTACATCATACAACCGGTACGAAGCCAATGCAACTGACTCTGTCTCGGAAGCATTAATAAACTGTAAGGTGCGCCGCATCTTCCTGATGAACTCCTCGGGATCCTCCTCGGGCTTTGTCCCGAAGAACTCTGGAGGGCCACAAGTCAAGAACTCACGGGCTCTCGAACTGTCACGCCTGTAAGCCCGGTCACCTCCCAGTCCGTGCCCCTGAACCTGTCCTGCCACAAGTCTAGTCAATAGCTGGACTGCCTCTCTCATAGTCTGATCCTCAGTCCCTGGCCGTGGAGCTGGAGGCTCAGGTACTGGAATCTCGGGAGCTGGCGGTGGAGCCGCCCCTCGACCTGCAGCTCCTGCTGCTCCAATCTCCTCTACGTGTGGCGGTGTGGAAGAGCCCTCTGCCGGGGGCAAAATATCAGGAGCAATATGAGCATGGGCCCTGGTAACCCTCTGGGCCCGACTAGTCTCTCCCACAGCTGCTGCCTTGGCCTTTTGGGCCGCTGTCGCCTTTTTTGGAGGCATAACTGCAAATGTAACAATTCGTTAGGGAGGAATCATCCTGATAACACAGCTCTATCGCACGATCTAAGACAGAAAGAAGGGTAGTATCCTAAATGCCCTGTAGCCTCCCGTTTATAGGTGTGGTGCACAACACACCGATAAACAAGACTCTACTAGACACGGTCTGTAGACATTCCGAGGACGAACCGCTCTGATACCACTTTTGTCACGACCCAACCCCGTAGGCCATGACTAGTGCCCGATCTGGGCACTCAAACGCATTCTAGTATATGGCAGAAGCCGACAAGGCTTTATTTCAAATTTAGCTAATTTTTAGAAAAATTTCGGCAGAGCTTCCTTTGTTTTACGGACTATCCCATATATCCTGCACGCAGAAAATACCAACAAAGGCCACACAGGGCCAACAACGCAACATTTAAATATATGCGGACCGGCCGCCGCGGCGAATGGGATCGCCCAAACACAACATAAGCACCCAACTGTACAGAAAGATCCTAACCCACAACATGTCCACAGACCTCTAACAAACCGACAGAATCCTATGACGGGACAGGGCCCCGCCGTACCCATGAACGAGAATATACATATATAGAAGTGACAGACTATACCAAAAGATGGCTCTGAATAAAAGAGCGCTCCAAGAATAGCAGAATGAGATCCTAAGCAGACGGATCAGCAAACCTGTCGTCGGTACCTGCGCGGCATGAAAACGCAGCCCCCGAAGAAAGGGGGTCAGTACGAAATATGTACTGAATATGTAAAGCCTGAGTTGCAGAAACAAAATCATAACTGGTGCAGAACATACAGAAAGTAAACGGAAAATCCAAAGTATCAGATACATATTTCCAAAACATGCAGAGTGTGTACAGAACATATGTCATATCAAATCCGGCCCCTGCCAAGGGACTCGGCAGACAGAACGTGGCCACCCTCCCGACGCTGGTGCCACAACACAGAAGAATCAGAATAGGGGCATAACCCCGTAACATAATATGTCATATCAGATGGCCATAGTAAATCATATCAGAACAAACGTACATGGCACAGCATACTCCACAAACCCATGTACGCATATACCTGCCCCCTCACATCGAGGCACGGCGAACAATGCAGGGGGATTACGCTTGACAACATATCCTGGCCCGGGCTCAGTATGGGAAACATTGGGGCATCCACGAATAGAGTCGTGAGAAACTAATGCAAGTAAAATATCATAAATGTTTCCATAGACTCGATGAGGCATATCAAAGACAAACCGATCCGATGAAGTCGGAAGGAATCATAGTAAATGAGTTTCGAGTATCAAAACAATTTATCAGACTTAATGGAATATTTAAAACCATATTAGTTAGGTAATTAAAAGGGTAGTCGAAACATTTCTTTCAAAAATCGTTCAAAAAGGGGACTTTAGTACATTAAGGGCAAAACCGGGAATAGCGGGCCCACCTCGGAACAAGCAAGGCGGTGGGCTCAAATTACGCCCTTTAAGCTTATGCGGTCACCTATAAAGGTTCTACGGACATTCTATAGCTTTCCAAGGAGTTTAGGGAAAGTTTGCATAATTTCAGGAAAAGCATATCAAAATGGTTCAATTCTACTGAAGGAAAAACTGAGATTTTCTCTTGCGGATTCCGATGGCCAAGAAGGTCTTTTGAGGCCCGAATCCGATCATAAAACACTTAGACATGCCAAAAGAAGGATCGGGGTAGCTTTACATACCTTTCACGCTCCTTAAGCCTTTCCAAACTCACTTCCCGTTTCGTCGAAAAACAGCAATTGGTCAAATTTACCAATCGTGAGTTATGAATACCAATATTCCAACTTAAAGCATATTTGTCTATCGAAATTTCGGCAGCACTTCCCCTATACATATAGCACCCCGAGAATTCAACTCGGCTAGAAATCATCAACAACAACCCAAACGACAACATTAACATCAACAAAGAACATCAAAAACACAAATATCCTTCAACTAGTCATTTTTCTCACAAGTTGGCATAACCTTCATTCTAATCCAAACCTTCACTAATATCAATGATTTCACATCCATTATCACTCAAGATCATCACAATATAGATTTTGAGACATTTCATATCATTTTCCTTAAGTTATACACTTGATATACATAATATACAACTTTCCGCCAAAGTCATAATTTATGGTAAACATCAAATCTTTGGCATACAATTTCATAACAAGTTTCCAACTTCCAATTTCATCAATGATCATCATAATTCACAACCAAACAACTTCATTTCCTTAATGTCGGAAAATCATACTAAAACGACATAAGTTTCTACATTCCAATTCAATACAAACTTATATCATTCTAACTTCATTTACATCACAAGAGATCATCACAACACAACTAACATATTAAACAAAATTAATTCATTGCCATTCTTATCTCCATACCACACGGCCAAATGCACCCATATATACCCACTTTGCAAACCTTCATATTTTTCATAATTTCTACTTATTACTACATGCTACAACACACATATATATATATATATTCCAAAGTAAAAGGAGCAAGATCTTATCTTTGTTCTTCCAAGCTTTTTCACTAAACCCACTTGTTAATTTGAGGAAACAAGCTCCCTACCTTCCAAATTAGCTACACCAAGTTGTAAAGGGTACTAGAATTAGTGAAAATATCAGAAAACAATAACTTTTGGATCAAAGGTTGATGGCAAGAAAATTTTCTTTCTTTTCTTTCTTGTAGCCGAAAATGGGGTGGTCTTTAGCTTCTTGATTTTTTTTCTCTACAAGTTGAAGATGACTTAGTCATCTCTTTTTTTTTTTAAGCCTTTCAATTAAAAACCCACTCATGGGCCTTGACCCATAAAGGGGGTCGGCCACCCCCTCCAATTGGGCCTTAATTTTTTTTTTTTTTTTTTTGCTCTTTCTAGCCCAATTAATTATGGCCCTATTTGTAATTCCCGAAACTAATTTCCGAAATTCTAATTTTTCCCTTAGCCTTATTCCACACTTCCACAAAAATATTCTTTCATGCACAACTCTTGTGTTAAATGTAACCAATGATGACTTTATTTCATACAAGTCAAGATTATTTCTAATTTTTCCAAATGCGCGAAAATACGGGACATGACATCCTCCCCCCCCCCCCCCCCCCCCTTTAGAACATTCGTCCTCGAATGTTAGATTGATCTTATAGGGTTTGAAATGGTTTTGGGGGAGTTTCTGTTTATAGACAGCACAATTAGTACACATTCATTATCGAAATGGAATTAAGCAAAGGTTCGGAATTACCTGAGGGTTCTGGGAACAAATGAGGATATTTCTTCTTCATCTCCTCTTCGGCTTCCCAGGTCATTTCCTCCCTATTATTATTCCGCCACAGCACCTTAACAGAGGCTACATCCTTGTTCCGGAGCTTTCTTACCTGGCGGTCCAAAATAGCTACGGGCTGCTCCTCATAAGATAACTGCTCCGTCACCTGAATATCATCCGCAGGAAATATTCTGGAGGGATCACCAATGCATTTGCGGAGCATAGACACATGGAATACCGGATGTACTGCTTCCAAATCAGATGGCAGGTCTAACTCATAGGCGACATTCCCAATTTTCCGCACGATCAGATAAGGCCCAATATAACGCGGACTAAGCTTACCCTTTCTGCCGAACCGCATTACGCCTTTCATAGGCGATACCTTCAGAAATACCCAATCACCAACCTGGAATTCCAAAGGACGACGCCGTTTGTCAGCATATGATTTCTGTCGACTCTGGGCTGCCAATAGTCGTTCCCGAATAAGTTTCACCTTATCAACGGCCTGCTGGATCATATCTGGGCCGATTAATTCTGTCTCGCCAATATCAAACCAGCCGATAGGTGACCTGCATTTTCTACCATATAAAGCCTCGTACGGAGCCATCTGGATGCTGGAATGGTAGCTGTTATTATAAGAAAATTCAATCAATGGCAAGTGATCCTCCCAGCTACCTCTGAAATCAATAACACAGGCTCGCAACATATCTTCAAGCGTCTGGATAGTGCGCTCGGCCTGTCCGTCACTCTGAGGATGGAAAGCTGTGCTCAGGCTCAGCTGAGTCCCTAATCCTTCCTGAAAAGATCTCCAGAAGTTCGCCGTGAACTGAGCACCTCTGTCAGTGATAATAGATATAGGAACTCCATGAATCTTCACTATTTCTTTAATATAAAGCCTGGCATAATCCTCGGCGGAATAAGTAGTCCTGACGGGGAGAAAATGGGCTGATTTTGTCAGCCTATCAACAATAACCCAGATGGAATCATACTTCCGTGGAGTGCGAGGCAACCCTGTAATGAAGTCCATATTAATGATCTCCCACTTCCACGTTGGAATTTCCATTTCCTGCAACAGTCCACCCGGTTTTTGGTGGTCAATCTTGACCTGCTGACAATTGGGACACTGGGCGACGAACTCTGCGATGTCCCGTTTCATGCCATCCCACCAGTATAAGCATCGGAGATCATGGTACATCTTCGTAGACCCAGGATGGACCGAATAGCGAGCATAATGTGCCTCGCTCATAACCTGCTGCCAAAGGCCTGCAATATCAGGTACACACAACCTGCCCCTAAATAACAAAGTCTCGTCCGGAGTGAACTCGAACGGAGTCTTCTCCTTATCATAGGCTGTGTCTCTGTACTGTGCCAAAACAGGATCTTCATATTGATGCCGTTTGATATCTTCCTTAATAGATGATTCAGAAACCCCTCGGACAGAAATCCGTGTACCTCCAGAATCGGCCAGACGAACCCCAAGGTTAGCCAACTGATGAATGTCACGTACTATCTCTCTCCTGTCTGGCTGTAAATCGACCAAGCTGCCCATAGATTTCCGGCTAAGCGCATCTGCAACAACATTAGCCTTGCCCGGATGATACAGAATATCCACATCATAGTCTTTCAGGAGCTCCAGCCACCTCCGTTGCCGCAAATTAAGCTCTTTCTGTCTGAAAATATACTGGAGACTCTTATGATCTGTATAGATATCAACATGAACGCCATATAAATAATGTCTCCATATCTTCAGGGCATGGATCACCGCTGCAAGCTCCAGATCGTGAGTAGGATAATTCTTTTCATGCTTTTTCAATTGCCGAGAAGCATAAGCTATAACTCTACCGTGCTGCATCAATACACAGCCCAATCCCACGCCAGAAGCGTCACAATAAATAACATATCCATCGGGTCCCTCTGGAAGAGTCAGAACTGGGGCTATAGCACCCCGAGAATTCAACTCGGCTAGAAATCATCAACAACAACCCAAACGACAACATTAACATCAACAAAGAACATCAAAAACACAAATATCCTTTAACTAGTCATTTTTCTCACAAGTTGGCATAACCTTCATTCTAATCCAAACCTTCACTAATATCAATGATTTCACATCCATTATCACTCAAGATCATCACAATATAGATTTTGAGACATTTCATATCATTTTCCTTAAGTTATACACTTGATATACATAATATACAACTTTCCGCCAAAGTCATAATTTATGGTAAACATCAAATCTTTGGCATACAATTTCATAACAAGTTTCCAACTTCCAATTTCATCAATGATCATCATAATTCACAACCAAACAACTTCATTTCCTTAATGTCGGAAAATCATACTAAAACGACATAAGTTTCTACATTCCAATTCAATACAAACTTATATCATTCTAACTTCATTTACATCACAAGAGATCATCACAACACAACTAACATATTAAACAAAATTAATTCATTGCCATTCTTATCTCCATACCACACGGCCAAATGCACCCATATATACCCACTTTGCAAACCTTCATATTTTTCATAATTTCTACTTATTCCTACATGCTACAACACACACACACACACACACACACACACACACACACACACACACACACACATATATATATATATATATATATATATATATATATATATATATATATATATATATATATATTCCAAAGTAAAAGGAGCAAGATCTTACCTTTGTTCTTCCAAGCTTTTTCACTAAACCCACTTGTTAATTTGAGGAAACAAGCTCCCTACCTTCCAAATTAGCTACACCAAGTTGTAAAGGGTACTAGAATTAGTGAAAATATCAGAAAACAATAACTTTTGGATCAAAGGTTGATGGCAAGAAAATTTTCTTTCTTTTATTTCTTGTAGCCGAAAATGGGGTGGTCTTTAGCTTCTTGATTTTTTTTTCTCTACAAGTTGAAGATGACTTAGTCATCTCTTTTTTTTTTTAAGCCTTTCAATTAAAAACCCACTCATGGGCCTTGACCCATAAAGGGGGCCGGCCACCCCCTCCAATTGGGCCTTAATTTTCTTTTTTTTTTTTGCTCTTTCTAGCCCAATTAATTATGACCCTATTTGTAATTCCCGAAACTAATTTCCGAAATTCCAATTTTTCCCTTAGCCTTATTCCACACTTCCACAAAAATATTCTTTCATGCACAACTCTTGTGTTAAATGTAACCAATGATGACTTTATTTCATACAAGTCAAGATTATTTCTAATTTTTCCAAATGCGCGAAAATACGGGACATAACAGGTACCCGAAATTTTCTATATTATATTATTGCACACTCTCTTAAACTTTATGTCCGTATACTTGCTAATTACACCCAACAACGTGGGATACATAGTCTCACGCATCACCAAATTTGAAATAAAAAGGGTAAGATAAGATGAATGCAGTTAAGACAAGTTGTGTATGTGGACGGTGCCAACCTTAAATTGATATATAGCATTCTTGGAATATCAATTGGGCGTAGCGATGTGCGGGTGTTTTTATTTAAATGGGACTTGGGTCTGGGTCATGGATCATGGATCGGGTCAAAGCAAAAGATCTGGCTACGCGTGGGTGGGTATTTTCAACTAATAAGAAGGCGCCACGTAATAAATAATAATAAAAAGAAGAGCTATGTTAAGTTTAAGGGCATAAGTAAGCAAAATAGGTGGATGGAGGGTATTTTTAGCCTAATAGATGGATGAAGGGTATTTTTAAACCTTTTTGAATAGTCCCAGGACATATTTGGACCTTTTCCGCATTTTTTATGCTACAATTTTCTCAAACTTGTATTAAAAGATATATGCGCATATATATACACACACACTAGTCTCTATAAACGTGCAGCTGCACGTTATTCCCACACAATCTTGATCATATCCATCCCAATTTATGTTGGGTCTTTGACTTGACATAGAGTTTAAGAAAGAAATGTAGACTTTTGAAACTCGTGGTAAAAAATGAGACGTGATAGATATTTGTTTAGCTGTAAATCATTTCATTAAGAGTAAAATGGGTACTTTAAGTTAAATTGTTACTAAATATAGAAAATGTCATTCTTTTTTAGACTAACTTAAAAAGAAAGAGTGTCATATAAATGAGACGGATGAAATATTAGATAATAATATTTATAATTATGTACATTTATTTTACTGAAAAGGGCCAAATATACCTTTGTTCAATTAGAAATAGTTTAAATATACCCCCATTGTCACGCCCCGAACCATGGCCTGGGTGTAACACGGCACTCGGTGCCTGACTGCATGTGACCGAGCGAACCACATGGCCTGCTGAATCATCATGAGGCATACATGAGCGGAAATATAACGTGAAGTGCATGATGAGCTTTTATAACATAGTAAGTCATAATATTAAACATAAGTATTTGATTAAGTCATGAATGCGGACAATATCATAAATGAGCCAAACCGGCTAACCAACTCTGGAAGTGTAACATGACACTTGTCTTGTCTATGAAACCTCTAACACGAATCTGAAACACGTAGCGTACTTGCTGGGACAAGGCCCCCAGCATACCTTTAGATGCAAAACTAAATAAAGAAAGACAATGCCTAAACCCCGAATGAGATGGGGCTCACCAATAAGCTGGTACGTGCAGATCCTAATGAGCAGAGGCGTCGTCCTGTAAATTCGTACCTGCATCGTGAAATGCAGTCCCCCGGGCAATAAAAGGGGACGTCAACACATTGAATGTACTGGTATGTAAAGCAACTGAAAGAAATAACATGGGACATGGAATAACATGATAAGAACTGAAACTGAAAACCTGGACATGAGCATGAGCATGGGTACATATATAGATATAACATAAGTAAAACATGATAAGTAGGGAGAGCATTTCATAAACCGGAAACATGGTATAACCACGTGGTTACGTGGAGTCTGGTACCTCGCCGGACCAACAGAGCCCCCATACCTTGCCAGGGTATAAGGTGGTAACGTGCCTGATGGATCCATTCAGTATAAAATTAAGAAATCGTCCTAACTGGGAGGATCGATCCTTGTCCTACGGTGGCTACGTAGTTTCAGGCTATATGAGCCTTCTCGGTAACTTGTGCAACTCCGAAAAACATGAACATGATATAATTGGCTAAGAAGCCCATGATTTTCATGAATTAACTTGTACTTGACTTGTAATCATGATTTCACGAAATAACTTGTAAACATGGTTTCATGAAATAGCTTGTATTTATCATGTATGTATCTTATGTCATGGCATGAAAGTAATTATATAATATAGTTGCATGAAAACTTGTAGACATGTAGGATATTCATGAAATAATCATTCTTAGTTAAAAACATGCATGCAAGAACCCATGGAATACAAGATATGGATTTTCATGGATTACGGACTGATTCTCAATAATCATATGGAGTTATTAAGAACACAATGATAGAATAATAGCAATTCATACATAATCTATTCATGGACATGGACCTAGGGTTGTCATGAACATGGTGTAGAAACTCTAGTTTTAGTAGAGAATCATAATTTATGGATTATGAGGCGTGGGGAAGAATAATGATGTTCCCACACGTAGATAGTAACTCTACATACCTGGTAATGCTCCAAACGTGAATTAAAGATTTTAACTTTGAAGAAGATTTCCAAAATCTTGAATTCTTGAACCTTGAGATGGGTTTTCTTGAAAATCCTAGTTTAGGAGCAATGATTTCTTGCTTAGATTATTAGAGTATATGTTAGAATTGAGTTGGAAGGGTTTGGATTGACTTACCTTGATGTTTTGGATTGTTGCTAGGGCTTGGAATTGTGAATAATGAAATAAAAGAACTGAAGGCTTGAATTTATACAAAAGTGAGGCGGAAGTTATATGGACATATTATACGGTCCGTATAAAGTTATACGGCCCGTATAATATGACCATATTTTATCATGGCTGAAAACAGAACGTCGATTTGAAGTTTCATGAAGTACGGACGAGTTATACGGTCCGTATAAAATTATATGGGTCATATAACAAGTTTTTATAACATGACCAGTGAACGGACTGCTCTATAATCCTTCAGTAAAATGGTCATAACTTTTTGTACAGATGTCCCCTTGACCCCCATAATATACCGTTGGAAAGATATTTCAAAGGGCTACAACTTTAATTTAGGAAGTTTTCCAAAATTCCAAATTAATAAAGGGGTTATGGCCGTTGAAAGTAAGACCTTCTACAAACTCACTTGCAAACATGTCCCGTAGAGTGGCTTCCATCTTTGCTTTGCCCAAAGACATTTCTTATGACTTGGTTAGTTTTAAAAACACTTCCTATAACCCTCATATTGGTTCCATTATATTATCATCTTATGAGTCAAACCTTCGCCCGAAGCTACGAGGTGTTACAATATCTCCCCCTTGGGATCATTCGTCCTCGAATGATGGGTCATGGTTAAGAATATGGCTGGACATGGCTTGACTACATGAACGTGAAGGAAACATGACATGAAACATAGAGACTGAACTAACATGCATGGTTATATGGACATGTGAATACTGAGACATGGAACATGGGCGCCGGATACATGACATGAGCGTGAAACATGAGACATAACATGACATGGGCTATGGAAAGTTACCTTGAGAGTTCGCTGCTTGCTCTTCAAACAAAAATGGGTACTTGTATTTCATATCCTCCTCGGCTTCCCATGTAGCTTCCTCAACTTTCTGACTCCTCCACAGGACTTTCACTGAGGCTACTTCCTTAGTTCTCAACTTGCGAACCTGATGGTCAAGAATGGCTATGGGGATCTCCTCATAGGTCAAACCATCCTTAACTGTTATAGCATCAGCAGGAACAACCAACGACGGGTCTCCTACACACTTCCTCAACATGGACACATGAAACACGGGATGTACAACGGCCAAATCTTGTGGCAACTCAAGTTCATAAGCTACTAGACCGACCTTTCGCAGAATTCTGTAAGGTCCAATATGTCGGGGACTGAGCTTCCCTTTCTTACCAAATCTCATAACACCCTTCATGGGTGAGACTTTAAGGAACACCCAATCATCAACTGAAAATTCTAAGTCCCTTCGCCTCACATCTGTGTAAGACTTCTGGCGACTCTGAGCCGTTTTCAAACGCTCCTGTATTAACTTAACTTTATCCATAGCCTGGTAAACCAAATCTGGTCCTAACAACTCTGTTTCACCAACTTCGAACCAACCAATTGGTGATCTACACCTTCGCCCATACAGAGCTTCAAACGGTGCCATCCCAATGCTAGCATGATAACTGTTATTATAGGAAAACTCGATGAGGGGTAAGTGGTCATCCCAATTACCCTTGAAATCTAGGATACATGCTCTCAACATGTCCTCAAGGGTCTGAATAGTGCGCTCTGCCTGGCCATCTGTTTGTGGATGAAAAGCTGTGTTGAGGTTCACTTTGGTACCCAATCTTTTCTGAAAGGATTTCTAGAAGTTTGCTGTGAACTGAGCACCATGATCTGAAATAATAGACACTAGGGTCCCATGTAAACTGACAATTTCATTAACATATAACTTGGCGTAATCCTCTGCTGAATCTGTGGTCTTGACTGGCAAAAAATGCGCCGATTTAGTAAGCCGGTCAACGATCACTCAAATAGAGTCATGTCTCCTAGCTGAACAAGGTAGACCTGATACAAAATTCATATTGATCATTTCTCATTTCCAGACAGGAATATCATTATTCTGAGCCAAGCCACCAGGCCTCTGGTGTTCGGCTTTCACTTGCTGACAATTCGGACACTTAGCTACAAAATCTGCCACATTCTTCTTCATATCGTTCCACCAATAAATCTCCTTAAGATCATGATACATCTTAGTGGAACCTGGGTGAATGGAATACCTGGAATTGTGAGTTTCTGACATGATTCGCTCTCTGAGCCCATCTACATCTGGAACACACAATCTACCTCGGTACCTCAAGGTACCATCATCTCCCTCTTGTTCGAAAACCGTCGTCTTATGCTTGTGAATCCCCTCTTTCAGCTGCAATAAGTAAGGATCATTAAACTGTTTCTCCTCGACTTCAACCACTAAAGAGGAAAGGGCTTTATTCTGAACAACTACACCACCATCCTCGGAGTCCAAAAGTCGAACTCCAAGACTAGCCAAACGGTGAACTTCCCTGGTCATAACTCTTTTATCTGCATCAATGTGGGCTAAACTCCCCATGGAACGCCGACTAAGAGCATCAGCTATAACATTCGCTTTCCCCGAATGATAAAGAATATCCACATCATAATCCTTAAGCAATTCGAGCCATCTCCTTTGCCTAAGATTCAGCTCCCTTTTCTTGAAGATATACTGCAGGCTTTTATGATCTGTGAAAATATCAACATGCACTCCATACAAACAATGACGCCATATCTTAAGTGCAAAAACTACAACTGCCAACTCTAGGTCATGAGTCGGATAATTCTTTTCGTGAACCTTGAGCTGACGAGATGCATAAGCTACAACCTTACCATGCTGAATTAAGACACATCCGAGATCAACTCCCGAAGCATCACAATAAACCACGAACCCTTCAGTTCCCTCTGGCAGCATCAAAACTGGAGCAGAAGTCAATCTCTTCTTCAACTCTTCAAAGCTTCGCTCACAAGCATCTGACCATTAGAACTTAACTTTCTTCTGAGTCAACTTAGTCAACGGAGCAGAGATAGAAGAAAATCCTTCTACGAAGCGTCGATAATAGCCTGCCAGACCCAAGAAACTTCTTATATCAGAAACTGAGGTGGGTCTGGGCCAACTCCTTATGGGATCAATCTTCTGAGAATCAACTTTAACACCTTCACCTGAGATCACATGGCCTAAGAACGCCACTGATTTAAGCCAAAACTCACACTTTGAGAATTTTACAAAAAGTTCGTGATCTTTAAGAGTCTGCAACACTATTCTGAGATGTTCTGCATGATTAGCCTCATTATGGGAATACACCAAAATATCATCAATGAAGACAATGACGAATAAGTTGAGATAAGGCTTGAAGACCCTGTTCAAAAGATCTATGAAAGCAGCTGGCGCATTTGTCAACCCAAATGACATAACAAGAAATTCAAAATGGCCATAACGGGTTCTGAAAGCGGTCTTCGGAATATCAACTTCCTTAACCTTTAACTGATGATAGCCTGATCTGAGGTCAATCTTGGAATAACATTGGGCGTCCTGCAGTTGGTCAAGTAAGTCATCTATTCTAGGAAGAGAGTACCTATTCTTAATGGTGACCTTATTCAACTGACGGTAGTCTATACACATACGTAAGGAACCATCCTTCTTTCGGATAATTAAGATTGGCACACCCCAAGGCGAAACACTGGGCCTAATAAACCCCTTGTCAAGAAGATCTTTCAACTGGGCTTTTAACTATTTTAACTCTACTGGAGCCATTCTGTATAGCGGAATAGATATCGGCTGAGTATCGGGAAGTAGATCAATTCCAAATTCAATCTCCCTGTCAGGAGGGACTCCTGGAAGATCTTCGGGAAAGACCTCTGGAAATTCATTTACAACTGGGATGGACTGGAGAGTTGGAGTCTGGGCATTTGAATCCTTGACTCAAACTAGGTGGTAGATATAACCTTTGGAAATGATTTTTCTGGCTTTTAGGTAAGAAATAAATCTACCCCTGGGTACTACTGAATTACCCTCCCATTCTATGACTGGCTCATTAGGAAACTCAAATCTTACCACCTTAGTTCTACAACATACTGTGGCATAACATAAAGCTAACCAGTCCATACCCATGATCACATCAAAGTCTACCATTTCTAATTCCGCTAAATCATCTATGGTTCTGCGGTGATAGACTAAAACTGGGAAACCCCTATAAATACGTCTAGCTATGACTGATTCCCCAACTGGGGTGGATACCTCAAGGGGTTCATACAATTTTTCTGGTTCAATACCAAACTTTTTAGCAACAAAAGGGGTTACATAAGGTAAGGTGGATCCTGGGTCAATAAGGGCATATACTTCAAAAGTGAAAACTGTGAGTGTACCTGTGACAACATCTGCTCTAGTCTCTGTATCCTGACGACCTGTCAATGCATACAAACGGTTCTGACCACCGCCTATATTGCCAGACTTTTCCGTGCCACGCCCCTGCTGGGCTTGATTGTGACGAGGAGCTGCTGAATTAATAAACTGCGTCACATTACCTCCGGTACCCTGTCTGGCTGATGGACAGTCTTTCTGAAAATGGCCCTTATGACCACATCTAAAGCAGGCATCAGTACCCACACGACATTCACCTGAGTGTCTCTTGTTACACTTGTCGCATATCGGATGGGTATAAGTCGACTGACCCACACTAGCCTGAGAGTAAGAACTTGATGGCCTGAAATTCTACTTCTTATCATTACGGAACTTGGGGACTGGGGCACTTTCTGTGGACGGAGTAGGTCCTGCTGACTTGTTCTTAAAGAATTTCCTGTTTCCATTCCCGCTGAACTGTCCGGTAGACTTGACCCTCTTGTTGAATTCCTTGTCTCTCTCTTTGTGCAAGGCTTCCTCCTTCTTTAGCCTTGTCTCATTATCCTGTACGAAAGCAACCATCTTGGAGAAGGTCATTCCCCCATTCTGTGCAGCAATGTTGGCCCCATCATACAAATGGGAATCAAGTCCTCCAACAAACCTCCTCACTCTTGCCCTCATATCCGGTACCATATGTGGAGCATACTTAGCCAGACTTACAAATGCCAAATAGTAGTCCTGAACTGACCTGTCATTCTGCTTAAGCTTCAGAAATTACTCAGCCTTAGCCTCTCTGAATTCTATTGGCATGAAGTGGTCCAGGAATGCGCTTGTAAATTTATCCCATATAGCATCAGGTGCATCCTCACCTCGGGATAATTCCCAAGATTCATACCAAGTGTTAGCAATGCTTTGCAGCTGATGAGCTCCAAAAGTAGTTTCTTCAATTTCCGTAACTGTCATAATCCTGAAGATCTTTTGGAGAGCATTAATGTAGTCCTTAGGGTCCTCATCTTTCTTTGTCCCCGTAAAGACTGGGGGATTCATCCTGAGAATGTCCTTAGTCTTAGAAGACTCTCCATTACCTCCTGAACTTTACCCAGATTCCTGACGTTGGGCCTGAGCTGCTACCAGTTGTGTGAGCATATTGATAGCATTCCTAACATCTGCATCCGAATCATTAGGAGGTGTAACTGTAGGAGCGGTTGAGCCTGCTGTCTGAGTCGGAACGGTCTCTTCGCGAGTTGCTTCCGTAGTAGCCCCTTGGCTGGTGGCTGTGGCCTTTCTGGTGTATTTCCTTTTTGCAGGCATTTTCTGAAAATACGTACACGCACGAATTAGAAAGGCATCCTGAAAGTACTGCTCTAACTGCACGATCTAGAGTATGAATGAAGTGAGACAATCCTAAATGTCTTGGTGGTCAACTGTTTATATGTATGGGGCGCTTACACATATAAAAGTGACCCCACTGGACACGGTTTCATAGACTCCTTAAAGACACTTAAACCTAGGCTCTGATACCAAGCTTTGTCACGTCCCGAACCATGGTCTGGGTGTAACACGACACTCGGTGCCTGACTACATGTGACCGAGCTAACCACATGGCTTGCTGAATCATCATGAGGCATACATGAACGGAAATATAACGTGAAGTGCATGATGAGCTTTTATCAAACATAGTAAGTCATAATATTAAACATAAGTATTTGATTAAGTCATGAATGCAGACAATATCATAAATGAGTCAAACCGGCTAACCAACTCTGGAAGTCTAACATGACACTTGTATTGTCTATGAAACCTCTAACATGAATCTGAAACACGTAGCGTACTTGCTGGGACAAGGCCCCCAGCATACCTTTAGATGCAAAACTAAATAAAGAAAGACAATGCCTAAACCCCGAATGAGATGGGGCTCACCAATAAGCTGGTACGTGCAGATCCTAATGAGCAGAGGCGTCGTCCTGTAAATTCGTACCTGCATCGTGAAATGCAGTCCCCCGGGCAATAAAAGGGGACGTCAACACATTGAATGTACTGGTATGTAAAGCAACTGAAAGAAATAACATGGGACATGGAATAACATGATAAGAACTGAAACTGAAAACCTGGACATGAGCATGAGCATGGGTACATATATAGATATAACATAAGTAAAACATGATAAGTAGGGAGAGCATTTCATAAACCGGCAACATGGTATAACCACGTGGTTACGTGGAGTCTGGTACCTCGCCGGACCAACAGAGCCCCCATACCTTGCCAGGGTATAGGGTGGTAACGTGCCTGATGGATCCATTCAGTATAAAATTAAGAAATCGTCCTAACTGGGCGGATCGATCCTTGTCCTACGGTGGCTACGTAGTTTCAGGCTATATGAGCCTTCTCGGTAACTTGTGCAACTCCGAAAAACATGAACATGATATAATTGGCTAAGAAGCCCATGATTTTCATGAATTAACTTGTACTTGACTTGTAATCATGATTTCACGAAATAACTTGTAAACATGGTTTCATGAAATAGCTTGTATTTATCATGTATGTATCTTATGTCATGGCATGAAAGTAATTATATAATATAGTTGCATGAAAACTTGTAGACATGTAGGATATTCATGAAATAATCATTCTTAGTTAAAAACATGCATGCAAGAACCCATGGAATACAAGATATGGATTTTCATGGATTACGGACTGATTCTCAATAATCATATGGAGTTATTAAGAACACAATGATAGAATAATAGCAATTCATACATAATCTATTCATGGACATGGACCTAGGGTTGTCATGAACATGGTGTAGAAACTCTAGTTTTATTAGAGAATCATAATTTATGGATTATGAGGCGTGGGGAAGAATAATGATGTTCGCACACGTAGATAGTAACTCTACATACCTGGTAATGCTCCAAACGTGAATTAAAGATTTTAACTTTGAAGAAGATTTCCAAAATCTTGAATTCTTGAACCTTGAGATGGGTTTTCTTGAAAATCCTAGTTTAGGAACAAGGATTTCTTGCTTAGATTATTAGAGTATATGTTAGAATTGAGTTGGAAGGGTTTGGATTGACTTACCTTGATGTTTTGGATTGTTGCTAGGGCTTGGAATTGTGAATAATGAAATAAAAGAACTGAAGGCTTGAATTTATACAAAAGTGAGGCGGAAGTTATATGGACATATTATACGGTCCGTATAAAGTTATACGGCCCGTATAATATGACCATATTTTATCATGGCTGAAAACAGAACGTCGATTTGAAGTTTCATGAAGTACGGACGAGTTATACGGTCCGTATAAAATTATATGGGCCATATAACAAGTTTTTATAACATGACCAGTGAACGGACTGCTCTATAATCCTTCAGTAAAATGGTCATAACTTTTTGTACAGATGTCCCCTTGACCCCCATAATATACCGTTGGAAAGGTATTTCAAAGGGCTACAACTTTAATTTTGGAAGTTTTCCAAAATTCCAAATTAATAAAGGGGTTATGGTCGTTGAAAGTAAGACCTTCTACAAACTCACTTGCAAACATGTCCCGTAGAGTGGCTTCCATCTTTGCTTTGCCCAAAGACATTTCTTATGACTTGGTTAGTTTTCAAAACACTTCCTATAACCCTCATATTGGTTCCATTATATTATCATCTTATGAGTCAAACCTTCGCCCGAAGCTACGAGGTGTTACACTCATCATACTTTTGTTCCAAATATACCCCTCATTTAATACTTTAACACTGATATACCATTATTTTTAATGGAATGACACGTGCTAGCTCAAAAATAAAAAAGACCCGCCCCAATTTTTTTTACCCACTATTCGATTGAATTTCATTATGCGACCCAATTCCAAAGCAATGGAATTCATCCGTATCTCCGACTATCACGTCGGCATCGTTGGCCTCGGCTTCGACGGTCGTCTGTTTACGAACGATTCGAGATACTTTTTAATTAATAATTGCACGGGTGTCTTTAACATTACTGCAAGTTATTTGACAATTAAAAATTAAAATATGAAAACAATTGCTTATTATTTACAATTTTGAATATACGTAGGAACAATAATGCTTTTTAGTTATTGAATTCCAAAGTGCGTGATAAATAGAGCTTCTTGTGTATAATTGTAGTAAAAGAAATACGGTTAAATGTAAATACTAAAGAATCTACTTACAAAAAGAAATAGGATTTGAAACATTTTGGTGTATTCTTACGTGTTGTTTCCTCCAAAATTTTGAAGAAGAATTCCAATCAATTTCTTTTTATAATTTTCTTTTTTTAAAATCGATTTTTTTTAGAAAAGCAGCACAACGTAAATTGATAACAGTATTTTATTTGAAATAGGATTAGAAACCTATTCTACTTCAACTCTTCATCCTAATATGTAGTATTTTCAATTATGTCCTTCCTCGTGAGTTTTTGTGAAAGAATATTTGAAGGATATTTTGATCAACCAGCATTTATATTCGTGTTTTTATTTTCGGTTGAATCCAAAGTCCTAAATTTAGGAAAAAAGTAATATTACAATTTTATCCAATATGAAATAATTGTTTAGAGAAATTTCAACTTAAAAGGGTATAAAAGCCGTTTAATATTTGAAGAATTTTTTTTTTTTGTCAACCAACATTTATATTCATGCTTTTAAAATAATATAGATATGTGCATGTATAACCAACGTAAAGTTTCTAAAAACTATCTTTCCATATGAATGTCTTGCCTTTTATATTTATTTTTTTGTGTATTTTGCATGTATTTAGATTAACTTTTCAATTAACAACAAAATTCATACATCTATGAACTACATTTTTTTTGTTCTCTTAACCGCGCGAAGCGCGGCACATTTCATTAGTTATGAATGAGTTGAAGACAAACATCCAAATGTTGTTGAATGATCCAATTTTCTAAATAGGGTGCATCCACAAAATTCATCAGAATACTAAATTAATCAACTATCACATGAATTCGCGAGTTGATTTCTCATACAGTCACTCAACTAATGATAACTATCTCACAAAATCACTTTTCTTTTGTAACAGAAAAGTCACTCAACTATTGTCACTTCACCTACAAAGTTACTCCACCAACTCAAGTGATATTTCCGGTAGAAATCGCTGATGTAGAAATTTTTAAAGCCAAACTTTTTTAAAAATAAAAAGCTATCCGTTTTAATTAGGGAGAATAACCTATATATATATATATATATATATATATATATATATATATATATATATATATAAGAATAGGGTATATTTACAAAATATGACGATACTTTTCAGTTTACAAAACATACCATATACGAAAATTTTGTGTATGAAATGTATATATCTCGCTCAAAGCTTAAAATTTTCTCTCAGAATTTTGTGTATGAAATATGTATATCTCACTCAAGACTTAAAAATTTCGCTCAAATTTGTGTATGAAAATTATATTATGAAATATGTATATCTTGCTCAAAGCTTAGAATTCTCACATTTTTCGTGTATGAAAATTGTATAAAAATGGTATGTATATAACTGTATAAATTTTGTATGAAATTCATGTTAGGTTTTTGAAAATTTAACACAACTACAACAACATTTTATACAACTCTCATACAAATTTAATACAATTTTGTATCTCGCTTCAAATTCGAATGAAATTTCATACAACTATAACAATCGTAAAAAACTGAAGATGCTATGGAAGACAATCCCATTATGCATTTTGTGGATTGAAATAGAAGAGTTTTGAGGAAAAGAAAGACCACATTTCTTCTCTAACAAAATGCTTAGAAAATTTATACTTTTGGTGTAAGGGTTATACGATAGAAGATATGACACATTTTTTTAGATTTTTTGGGTGACATGAGGATGTAATGGAGAAATTATAAAATTCGCTGTGTCTTTGTAACTCTCGCAGTACCACCCTGATATTGATTTTGATCCAAAAAAAAAAAACTTATAAAGCAATAACCAACTCGAAGGATCTCATTGTTTCTTCCGAACTTTTAGAGAGGCAATTAGCTCAACTGTCTTGTGTACACCTGCAGATCTAAGTAGATTTTGAGAAAGAAGGGGAAGGGAAGGGTCCGTTGTTTTTTCTCCAAATCTGGGTATATTAGAGAAAGGAAGGGAAGGATGGGCTTTTAATTTTTTCAAATCCGTTATGTTTTGTAATTAAGTTGGTATGTTTTGTAATAAGAAAAAGTATCATTCAGTTTTGTAATATAGAGTCTTAAGTAGTATTATTAGGTCATTTTCCCTTAAAAAAATCTGGTCATTTTTTAAGCGAACTAGACACGGCCCATTAGAATAAAGACAAACTTACATAAATAACTACCTTTTAGGAGCAGTTAACCATCCATAACTACCTTTTTCATATTGACAATTCGTAATTACATTAGGCATTTTCGGTGTATTTGATGTATTTGAATACAATGTTCAATTGTATTCAGCCTTATCTGATGTCACATGTATTTGATGGTATTTGAATGTATTCGAGCTGCTGCGAAATTGAATGTATTCACTATATTTGAATGTATTTCATATGTATTTGGCTCATATGTCTTGTATCTCATATGTATTTGGGCTTATTGTTTTGTATCTGAGATACACTCAAAATACACTCAAATAAAAGGAGAAGAAGCTAAGAAAAATATGTAAGAAAAATAATGTGATTGGTTGGGTTCAAACCTGGGTGGGTGGGGCAGAGCCCGCGCCTAATAACCACCCCAACCACGGCCGCTTGATATATTTTGGTAGAGTTATGAATGTTAATTTACAAAATCACTATAGCTACTAAATATAAATAAATTAAAAGATAACTATTATCAATAATTACCTCTTAGATGTAGCTATGCCAAGTAATTATACCACGTGACTTAAAAAAAAATAAGTCTACTAAAAAAATGGATATCCTTATTTTTTTAAAGCCCACGTGGCATTTTTAATTAAAAAACAAGCTAAGTGATTTAAAAAAAAACTGTCAGCAAAAAGAGTATATTTGCACCACTGGAACTTTGCGCTGATTACGGGTAAATTAGTAAAAACACTCCTAATTTTCTAGGAGTAAGCAATTTCTTAAGGAGTGTGCATAAGCTAAAAACGTCACTTATTATGAAACGGAACATTTTCTCCTTAAAGAAGAGAAAAGTCATTTCTAGTGGAAAAAAGTGTTTAATGATTTTTCTATTTATCAGTCCTTTTCCTTATTTTTCAACTCTTACAAGGTGTTGACTGGACATTTGAACCAAGTTAATTGTATATTTTCATTAAAGTAGTTGGGCCCAGAGTTGGAAATTGAGTGCAGAAAACTTAGGATTCAGTTAAGAATTGCTATTATATGACTTTTCCTATCTATTGCTATTCAATTTTGTTCAATTAAGACAGTCGCCACACGATTTCCAGCAACTCTTACCTGAGTTATCCACACTCAATTTCCAACTTTGGTCTGAACTTCAAGTGCCAATATGCAATCAACTAGCCATTTTTACTTAGGAGCCGTTTGGACATGATTTGAAATCATGTTTGGACATGCAATTTGGATTTCTTAAGTTATATTTTTTTTATAGACATAAAAACTCCACAAGTTGTGAAAACTATCTAAAAGTTTTCAATTCTTATACAATCTTACCAAATGAGCAAGTCATAGTTCATAACACAACTAATACGCTACTAGAAGACCTTTCTAAAAAATACAATATCAATTGATCAAACTTTAGTTCAATAAAAAAGAAAATTTAACATGAATAGTAATGTAACTACTCTTATGAAGTTAATGAGGTTGGTAAATGGTTGGTGGGAGTAATTGTTAAAAATAGCTACCAATTTATAGGTCTTTTTTACAAAATATAAACTTATGGATCAAGTTTTACATTTAAAATTTTTGAAACCATGATTTGAAATCCCAAATCATGCCTTTTTGGATGATTTGCTCATGAGATGAAATCGCATGTCCAAACGCCTACTTAATTTGAGCAATTAACTATTTACTCTTACCTGTAAATAGCAATTAGAGATACACTTTCCTCCTATTTACTTGAAGAAGAAAAAAAGCTCAGCACAAGCTAGTACCATTTTTACCACGCTCCCAATGATAAGTACAATAATACTATACAAATCTCAGTAAGGAAATATCCCTCCCTATCAGTAGCGACTAGCCAACACCAGTAGATAAACCAGGTGTTTTTAGGTCAGCAACAAACAAAAATCAACACCAATCAAAAATTAAAAGCGCCTTCTAGTTGAGTTTTGGGGAAAATAAAAAATGGGGAGGAACCTACTGCCTTGGTATAGTATCTAAGAGAATGGTTGAAAGAAAGAATTGAAAGGAGTGAGAGTATCTTGAAGCAAAGACAAATTATAACATGAACTTACAAAGATATTAAGCTGCAAGAGTTAACAACATTCATGAAGAAAGGAGTACTAAGATTTTATTTTTGTACCGAGTAATTCACCATATTCTCGTGGTGTTGTTGGAAATCGACCATCTATGGGAAAAATTTATATGGGTTGCACATCATTGGCCTTGGTTCGAACATATTTTAACTTATTAAGTTAAATGAGTTATAAAAGAAAGAAACAATTTCTAACTAGTTCAGTTGCGACGATCCATGAAAGCAATCACTCCATAAGAATAAGGAAAATTACCGTGACAAAGATTAGAATATGTTGCTTGCCCAAACTATACGTCCATATTGAACAATTGTCCCAAAGGAGACCCCAGCGAAACTGATGGTAAGTTGCCTCCTAGGTTAAAGGGAAAAGGTGCAAATTTAACCCTTAATTTTGCAATTTAGAGCAAACATATCATTCGTTAAAAAAGTGGTGCATATATACCCCTGCGGTTAAACAAATGGTGCAAATATACCCTTTTAGCTGGAACTTTTTAAAAAAAAATCATTTAGCTTGTTTTTAATTAAAACAAATGTCATGTGGCTTTAAAGAAATAAGTCTACCCATTTTTTAGTAGACTTGTTTTTTTAAAGTCACATGACATTTTTTCCTAGCGCTTGTCTAATTCGTTTAAAAAATATCACTATAGCTTTAAAAAAAATAAGTCTGGCCATTTTTTAAACGAACCAGACGCACCCATCTGAATAAAATTACCACGTGACTTTAAAAAAATAAGTCTACTGAAAAAATGGATATAGTTATTTTTTTAAAGCCCATGTGGCATTTTTAACTAAAAAACAAGCTAAATGATTTTTAAAAAAAAATTTGTCGGCAAAAAGAGTATATTTGCAACATTTGTGTAAAGGCATAGGTATATATGCATCACTTTCTATAATGACCCGTTAGGTCCTTTTGGTTGCTTTTGTATTTCTGCCTATTTTGCCTTTATGAAATCGCATTTTTGCTTGTTTTGGGAACTTGCTAAGTTGAGTAACCTTTAATTGTTAGGCTGACTTTAGGCATCTTCGGGGGTAATTTCGTCTTTTGGGATTTTCGTCGGTTCCATTAGCTTCGGAACGTCGAACATAGGATGTTTGAGTGTTTGGTTCAGTTCCCGAGGGTCTTGGGGGCATTTTGGTCATTTGGTTGAAAAGTGAGGTTTTGCCCGTTCGGGGTTGACTTTGTCAACGAGAGCTCTTTGGAAATTCCGAGTGCGCGGATGAGTTCGCATTTTTACATGTGTTTGCATATTTGGTTTATGTTGGGGAGATTCCGGGAGAGTCTCGGGATTTTGGAGAACGAGAGCCAAAACTAGATTTTTCTGATTTCTGGTGTTGTGCGTAGGCGCGTGTGGGTTCCGTCCCTGCGGACACGCCCCAGCCAGCGGAGGCTCGCAGGAGCGAGAACCAGTGAAGTTGGGCACAGTATGACCATGCGAGAAATTTTCTCGCAGGAGCGCTCACGCCCCAGCGAACCTGGCCCTGCCGATGCGGGCCAGGATATTTTGGAAGACTTCGCCCATGAAAAGATTCGTTCGCCGGTGCGGGTGCGCCGGGGTGAACTTAAGTTGGTAGGGGCGAGAATCACTGAACAGAATGTGGGTTTTAGGGTGTTCACCCTTTAGTCTTTCCATTCACAACCCCTAAGTTTGAGAGCGATTTTGGAGGAGAAATGAAGTCATATCAAGAAGGATTCATTGGGTAAGTGTTCTAATCCCATAATTTGGTTATTCCACCTAGTAAGATCATAATCCATGCTTAGAATGTTGAATTTTAGGAGTAATAATGAAGGATTTTGGAACCCAACTTATGAAATTGGGGTTTTAGAAATTGAACATGAATTAATGATTATTTGTGGTTGATTTTCGGAATATAAGTCATATGAAGTGTAGGTATCATGATTCTAGGCTCAATTTATTGTTTTGACCTTTTTGGCTCGGAACCTAATTTTAGGGCTTATTTTAGGGGCTTTGGAATATGTAGCAATATGGGTGTTGTTAGACTCGTTTTCTAACATATATTCCGAATTTGACTAGATTTTGTGCGTTTGGAGTCCTTTCGTGATGGCAAGAGGACCTCGTGACTCGAGATTCGGCACTACCAGGCATGTTAAGACCTTGTACCCTTTCTTGAACGTGTGTGTTGGAGTAAAATGAACCTAAAAGGGGGAAATTGGGCGAATTAAGGGCGTTCCGATACTTGTAAGGTGACGAGCACTAGTATCGGATGCCGGTGATCATGATTGGGTATTTGTGCTATTTCAATTGTACAGTTGGTCTGAATGCCATGTCTGGGCACTGGCTGATAGAATAGTATGATCCTATGGATCTGTGATTGGGGTCTGATGCCCGTACTTATGCCTCTTATTATATTTGTCTGTCTTGTTCGTTTATGTGCATATCACTCATATATCCTCGTTGTAATGAAATAACTAAATAAGTGAAGCCTTTATGATGTTGAGAATATGCTTTTGTTGGTTTCCATGCTTACATTCTTATTCATGACTTGGAGTATGCCATATTCATGCTTTACATGTATTCATGCAAATGATTCAAGGATACGATTGTGAGTCCGATGGGACCTTTTTCCGGACGAGTGATGATATTGGCACATGATATTGGTACTTGAGCCCGGTTGGCTAAGAGACAGGTTACTGAGATATGATAAGAAATGATGAGGCCGCGATTCGAGGAAACTACCAGAGCGGTGATATATGGGCCTCATGACCCCCCCACCCCATGGGTCATGATGTCGTTCATATTCGACTGTGTGTATATCGGGATGTGGAAACAAAGGCCTTACATTGCATTTCGTCACATTGGCATCTTATATAATGCTCGTGTTGCTGTTGTGATTGTTATGGTTTACCTTACCTTATTTGCTGGCATATTGGTTGTGGTTTAGTTTCATTGTGATCCTATTTTACTTGAACTAATAGCGCGTAAGTGTGGTTATAGCATTCATAGGCCAGCCCTCGTCTCCGTTCTGGAAAGGGTTCGTCGAAATGTTGAGTACCCGTTGTTATTTGTACTCACGCTACACTTGCTGCACCCTTTTGTGTGCAGACTCGATCCCTTGCACCAGTGGAGGCCATGACTACCAGGTTCCCATTAGAGTTTCGTTCGAGTGATTGGGGTGAGCTTCGGGATCCGAGGATGGCCTTAGATTCTAGTCATCTATCATTCCTGTCTTCTTTGATTCAGACAGTCTTTATTGAATTTTCAGACTATTTTTCATACTCTAGTGTCCTTGTTATCGTGTGACATTTTAGATTTTTGGGAAAGTTGTAATAATTATTTAAATACTGTTTATCTAAGCTTCTTAAGACTTATGAAAAGAAATGACTTGTATGCTTTATTTTCCGCGCTTAGATTTGGTTTTAATTATGGCTGTGTTGGTTTATTAGTACGGTGGGACTAGTGCCATCACGACTTGGGTTTTGGGTCGTGACACTGTCTTAACGAGTGTATATCTGCTCTAAACCGCAAAATTGAAGGGTATGTTTACACCTTTTCCCTTGGTTAATTAATATTTCAGTTCCTGTAATTTTTTTTAATATTGACTCGAATAAATTCATCTTAACCCCTTAAACTTTAGGGCATCATTTGGTTCAAAACAATTTATATATGCGGGAATTAGTACCACAAAGATTAAATTATAATACAAGGATGGTAATACGGGGATCACTGTGCATGGATTAATTCTTTTTAAATGTTTTGGTTTTGTTTTTCTGGTTAAGAACGTTTGGTTATCATATTTAGAAGAGCAAAATATCTTATTTATTCAAAAATTACTACTATAAATTCTACTCAAGGACAAAGAAAAAGAAAAATGTAAAGAATAAGTAACTAGTATTCCTTCGAGTGGTTTGCTTCATCTGGGATAACAAGGACAATTATCAAATGCGTTAACTGTATCGGCTAAAATACATATTAACCATAAATCTGGAGGTTTCTCTGCTTTTCTAGGAAAAAGATAGAAGCATGACTGATGAGGTTATTTTTGTTGTTTAATTATAAATGTAAAATCTTATTGTTTCATATTCTACCGCGCATAGAATAGTACCTAATTTTCTTCATAATTTATGTAAGTATTATTCACGAAGAAAAATAAAATACTAACCAAAAAATGTATAGGCTATGATGAGTTTTATACACGGATTACTTCTTCTCGTAATGAAAGTGTTTCCTAATGTTATCCACTTCACTGCTCTGTCTAATATGTATTTGCCGTAAATCCGTTTCCTTTTCAATTTTTAATTGTTTTATTTCAAATTAATAGAATTTCTAAATCATTTTTGCTTTTCTTTTCCATTTATTGAGAAATCAGTAGGTGTTACAGACAATTACCATTTTTTTTTTTTTGGTCAAGACAATTACCCTTTTTTTTGGTCAAGACAATTACCGATTAATTAGAAGCAATATAGTTCTTCTGGACATATAGTTCTCTTTATACATCTTCCAAATAGAATTACGATAGTCTCAGCTCCAATGATGTCTGCTCCAGTACTTCAACGGCCCTTTTGCTTAATGCCACGTTGATGAAAGAACTTTAAATGAGTAAATACTCACCGAACATATATTGTATATACACCAAATCAATGTAATTTACCCTGGTTAAGTGATTTAATGAAGTGAATATATACATAAATTAATCATGGTTATATACGTGATAGTCGTATATATTGAAATACATGTCATAACATCCATTAGTTCGGTGTAAACACTCAGTATAAATAAGTTTTTACCCTTTTAACGGCTAGATTCATTTTTTATATTAATAAAATATTCTTTACATGATATATTTGTGACTTGTATTTATTTCATTTTCTAGTAATATATTTTCTGTTAAAAGAAAAAAAAAGTGGGATAATAGTATACATGGTCAAGATCTCGTCAGCTTCTTCTCTATTCCACGCCACACCCACGCACTTCATTTTTTTTCTTCAGCCTTAGATCTTTCTTCACACATACGGTGTGTTAGCCGTGTTCACAAAAATTTAGTAATTTTTGTTCATACCTAGTATATAAATTAAAATATTCATTAAATACTTTTAAATATTGTCTATAATATCTCTATAAAAACACAAAACTTCAAATTCTGAATTCGTCTTTGCCCGCATTCACAAACCTCTGTAAACATCAAGCAAGTGTAGTCTGAAAATCTAACTAATGAATTTAATTCTACACTGAATTCTTATCCAATTTTCAAACAGATTCAATGATCAAAACTACTAAATCTGGAGGATTTGCACAAAACACTTCCTTAGGCCTGGTGTTTTGATATTCAATAAATCTTAATTCAATTGAGTTTTCAAATACACCAATTTTTTTTCTCCTTGGACCTCATGCGCATGAGCTGATATTTCAGAATTTAAGATATTCATTGGCATCTAGTTTGAAGAATTGAAGGCATATTTGGAGATTCAATGGTTCCTTGTGCGAGGGTCTACCGAAAATAATCTCTCAACCTCTCAAGGTAGGGGTAAAATCTGCGAACACACTACCCTCCTGAGATCCATTTTGTGGATTTTACGTTGTTGTTGTTGTTGTTGTATTTGGAGATTCAGTGGAAAATTTTGATGTTTGTTCGTGATAAAAATGCAACTTGGAAAATGCAAAGAACTCTAGTTATTGTGTATAATTTCCACTATATAGGGGTAAGGTTTGATTTGGAGATGAGATGTTGTACATGATTATGTAAATTTAAAATAATTTGACGTGAAATGAAAAAAGGTAAAATTGAAATAAAAAATGATAAAATCCTACAGTTTGAAGCCCAGGATTTTCTTCCAACTTCCACTTGCTCGACTCTCAATGTCCAGCTTTTAATGAGATTATTGATCCAGACACCAAGTCAAGTCAACCCCAAGTAAGTAGTCCAAAAATAAGGAAAAGGACTAGTGAGAATTACAATTAGAGAAATACTTTTCCACAAAACGAATTTTCTCTTCCTCAAGCATTTAATGGTTACAATTCATTTAGGAGAACTGATGCTGACCCTTCTTTAGTAAGGAGAAAGCATGTGGAGACTTTTAGTAGCAGCAATAGACCAAAGAAGACCTGAAGGATCAATGTAGCAATCACTAATGCTCCCATCCCAGTTATTTCTTACACTACTAGTTTTAGTATACGTATGGTGCAGGTTGTGGCGGAGCCAGAATTTTTACCAAGAGGTTCAAAAATAAAGAAGTAAACACACGAAGAAGTCAAAGGGTTCAACATCTACTATATATACATAAAAAAATAATTCATATCCAATGTGAGTTATTGCCCTAGCTCTGCCCCCTGGTGTAACACGTCAATCAATAAAAGTATAGGCAGTAACAAAGTATAGCTTAACTTTCAAATTGATGTAATATTTGTTTAAACGTTGAGAGTAAATATTATTACCGGTTCGATTGATTTTGTGGTTCATATATATATAATGACAAATATTATAAAATTATTTTAGTTAAACTTATCATCTTCATATTCAAAATTCAGTTACTGTGTACAAAAAAAAATGAATGCACTCATATATAAACTTCATAAAAAAAAAGTGCAATTAGATAATATGTTGCTCGACTCTCAATTTTCAGCTTTTGAGCCCAACTTTTAATGCGAGTATTGGTCCAGACATCAAGTCAAGTCAACCCCAAGTAAGTATTCAAAAATAAGGAAAAGGTATAGTGTATTAATGACAATTACACAAATGCTTTTCCACCAAAACGACTTTTCTTTTCTTCATGCGTTTAATGAGGTTAGGAAAGGACTAGTGAATGACAACAAATTTAACTAAATTTATCATCTTTGCATATTGAGAAGATATAGAATCTAGCTACTGTGTTAAAGTAGTAATGTGTTTATTAAGTCTGTTAGAAATACGAAAAATGAATGCACTCGTATAGAAACTTCACAACAAAATTATGCAATTCAATATATTCACCGGTACTTGTCCATGCATCCTGAATCCTTTTAAAAAAAGAGTACAAATCATAGGAAAATCTTGAAGTAAAGACAAACTATAACCTGAATTTACAAAGGTATATTAAGCTGTAGAGTTAACAACATTTATACTAGGATTTTATTTGTCCCGAGTAACTCGCCATATACCGGTGGTCTTGTTAGAAATGGGCCAACTTTTAGACTAATTTATGTATGTGTTGCACATCATTATATTCTCAAACATGCAATGTTGAATTTGTTTAGAACTGTCTAATTATAAGTTGCTTATACAACATATGATAACTACTTAACAAATACTACTAATTAACATGATGATGATGATTGTATTCCTTTATTCTTTGCACGCAAAAATTATAATGCACTTTTTCCCAAGAGGATGTTGTAGTGGCTCCGATCTCTCCCTTGCTTGATACTTGTTTTTCAATCTGAAGAGCAATAATAAATAATGGATTACAACATGATAGAGTACACTCACTATGATTTTTGATTGGGAAACAAAAGAACCATAAAACAAATAGAACAGTGCTTTGGCAGTACTTTAAAAGGGAAGAGAGTCATATTTGCCCCTCTTGAAAAAGGTTTAATTAATATTGCCCTTCTTTATACTATCGGTCCATGCCCTTAATATTATACTGTCGATCTCATATATGCCCTTAATGTTATAAAAGTGACTCAAATTTTCCCTTCCTCCCTTAACCCCATCCAATTTTGCCAAAATGGCATGCCAACTCACCACAACAACCCTTTTTCTTCCACCACACTAGCCAAAGTCACCAACACCTTCACCATATGTACCATCACCACCAACAAATTATTCTACTTAGTATTGGTTATCATATACCAAAAGAATCACTTTTTCAATTAGTAACATTTTCGCTAATTAATGTTTAACTGTGAGTTTTCACTGTATTTATCTATAACATTTTGCAACTAGAGATTACACAATAAACAAAGTTTCTGTATAGGGTAAAATCCGTCGACACCAAGTGGATGTATCAAAGGATGGCATGTAGCGATGGTGACATGTCAGATTTGAGTCAGCAAGCGAGGCGCTCCGGGAAAGCATGACGGCGCTCCGGAGGAGTAACTTAACAGCTGCTACCGGAGACCGAAACTACAAAGGGTCTGGAGAAGCATGCTAACTCACCGGTCAAACATCATTCAATGTGCAACCGTTACAAGAAACCCCGAGTCTTCTTCCGGTCTTAGATGTGCATTATTGCCCTTCATTGCCATTCATTGTCATAGCATTAAATCTCTTTAATTACCTTTGGCATTAATATTGGTAATGCAGAGGGCATGATTTGTGGATCATACATCCCATAGCTTTAGTATAAATAGATGTACTCATCTCATTGTAAGGATTATCTGAAAATATATACAAGAATTACCTTGCTTTTAGTTCCTAATTGCTTTTGTTCAACTAAGCAAGATCTGATTGTTCGCTAGCCCGGAGACTCTAGCTCAAAAGCTTTTCCAAGGCCCAGGCTACACATCTAGCTTATACTTTACTTTCAATTGTCTCGTTAATTATTACTTGCTATTTCATAATTTTAGTTACATTGATCCGCGTGTCCTTGACCTCGCGTACAAATTCAACTGTATCGATTTTCCATGTAAACAGTTTCCAATTCCCATTAATGGCTTATGTTGTAGTTTCTGTAACCTTTTTCTTTACTTTACAATGCGAGAAATGGATTCTTGGTCCTTTATAAACTACTTTTAGTTTTATGACCTTTTTACAATTTACACATAAGAGATCTAAAAAAGATATTTTCTTCTATTCAAATTGTAAGAGGCCAAGAGATCTAATTTCCTCCTTTACGACGGAAGAGCATATAAGTATTGATAATAAAATCTATTTTTGATAATGTAGAGAAGAAAAATAACAAACTAACAACAATAACACGACTATTGATTAATTACCTCATAGATTTTCACTATCTTCTTCTGCGAAATTTCCTGCGTCGTCGATTTTTCCTCTTTGCTATGTATATCATTTCATGAGTGGTAGTTGCAAAAAAGTCAATGAACCATCTTGGCCTTTCAAAGAGGTATATGAGATACAATATGCTAAATCCAAAAATCAAGCCACAACCATACCCAATTAAGACAGATTGCCAAGTCATTTCGCTAAGAAAAGTAGGCTCATCTTCTTCTTGGTCAACCAACAATACTGGTTCTGGTGCACTCTTACACTGCCCACATTCATTTGACAATGGAAATCCGCACAAATCAGAGTTTCCAAAATATGAATCATTTGGAAACGTATTCAACTGATTACTATGAGGAATAGGTCCGACAAGATGGTTGTATGACAGATTTAGGACCGCAAGAAATGTTAGACTTGCCAATTCCATTGGAATTTTGCCAGTAAGTTGGTTAAAATGAATTGTCCAAAGATTCAAGCATGCTGATGTTCTTCATTTCAACAGGAGTATGTCCACTGAGGTTGTTATGAGATAAATTTAGCACCAGGAGTGAATTTAAATTCCCAATGAACTCTGGGATTTCTCCCTCAAACTTGTTCCTTGACAAATCGATTGTTGTGAAAATTGTCAAGATCTTTTTAAATTCAATCTCTTGATTTTTCAGAAATAATATTACTGATTCATCATAGTGCATTGTAAAGGGCCCATAGTAACGACCTTCTTTCTCCATATATTCCAGTCTTGATTTGTGTGGATCTATGTTCATCATAGCTTTGAAACCTTTGAGAACCTCTGTAGGTATAGAGCTAGTAAATGAATTTTCGGAGAGGTCAAAGATCCTCAAATCTGGAAATGGCAATTTTGTTTGGAAAGCACTAATGGCTCCATGAAATCTATTAGATTTCAATATGAGAACCTCTAACGGCAGCCTCTCCAGCCAAATGGGAAATGTGTCATGGATTTTGTTGCTTCCCAAATCAAGGACTTGTAAGGATGTACAGTTGACTAGCGACCTCGGGATCGGACCTTCCAATTGATTTTTGCTCAAACCAATATAATTTAACCCACCGCACCCCGAGAATATGTCTGGAATGGGACCACGAAGGTTGTTTCCTGGTAATTCTAGGACTGAGAGATTTCCAGAAATAAACAAACAATTGGGAATTTCAACACTCAAATTGTTATCGGACAAAATCAGCATATGTAGGCTATTTGGTTTACAAAGGGAAGATGGCAGAGGTCCTCTGAGTGAGTTTTTTTGAAGATCAACAAACTGCAGTGTCTGCCAAGATAGATGGTCTAAGCTTGTAAGGTTGTTGTAAGAGAGATTAAGGTATTGCAATGAACTCAAACCACCAAACCATTTCGGTAACTGGCCGTGAATTTCGTTCTCCGAGAGAACCAAAAACACTAATTGCTTAGCGTTTAACAAGAAACTCGGAAAATCTTTTACGCGACAGAAGCGTAAACTTAAAGTCCAAAGACTAGGAAGGGTGGTGTTGATGTTTTCCTTATTGCTACTCCACGATAAACCGCTATGAGAAAGACCAAGATGTTGGAGTTTTTTCATTGTTGAAAACATTTCTGCTCCTACCTCACCACTCAAATTATTAGACCCAAGAAAGAGATGAGTTAGGTTCACAAGATCTCTGAGTGAGTGAGGTATGGGACCACTGAGTTGATTTTGATGCATACTAAGCTTTTCTATAGAGTTGGTCTTAAACTCGGGAAGTGGTCCACTTAAGTGATTGCTCCCCAGCTGTAAATAAGTCAGTGAAGTAAGACTAAGCATCCAAGATGGGATTGATCCGTTGAATGAGTTCTTAAACAAACTTAGTTTTTTTAGATTTTGAAGTCCGTTAGCAATAAAAGGAAGTGGACCACTGAGTGAATTGTATCCCAAATTCAAGACTTCAAGCTTTGTCAAGTTCACAAGAAAAGATGGGAATGGGCCACTGAAGTTGTTGATTTTTAGTCCTAAGTGTGTAAGCTTTTGCAATTTGGAAAAAGCATCAGGAATTTTGCTCTCCAAATGGTTCGCTGAAAGATATAGTTGAGTGATTTGTGAAAGGTTCCCGATGGATTCCGGTATAGGTCCGACGATGTTGCACCAAGAAAAGTCCAAAAAATTTAAGGCTTTGAGACTTCCAAATGTACCAGCTAGTCCTCTAGAAATATATCTATTGTCAGAGAGATCTAGCTCAGTTAGCATATGGCTACTGCTCCAGTTAAACTTGGGGAAAGAAATAGTGGTGAGATCATTTCCTGACAATTTAAGGGTTTCCAAATTGGGTAGGAGGAAAATGCTTTTTGGCAAGTCTCCTTGCAAGTTAGTAAATCCAAGATCTAGATATCTCAAAGAAGAAGAGAATGATACATTCATGGGTATCTTGGATGAAATGTGAACATAAGAAAGAGAAAGTACCTCTAACTTGGTTAAGTTTTGAAAAAGCATGTTGAATCCTTCCCGACTAAGCCACGAGATAAATAATGAAATTCAGAGAGATCAAGCAAAACCAATTTGGACAAGTGTGAGATTTCAAATGGAATCCTTCCTTGGAACCAACAATAAGAAAAGTTGAGATGCATCAAACTGGCCAACTGACCAATGCTCGGTGGAATTTGAGAAGCCCAAAAGTCATTATAGGAAAGATCGAGCGTTTCAAGATGACGAAGATGGAAAAGGATACTATTAGGATGGAGAGTTCCTTCAAGATTTCTACTACTGAGGTCCAAACTAGTTACGTGACCAGTGAAACTATCACAGGTAACCCCATCCCACTTACAACAATCCATACGTGAAACTATCACAGGTAACCCCATCACACTTACAACAATCAATACGTGAAACTATCACAGGTAACCCCATCCCACTTACAACAATCCATACTTCTATTCCAAGACATCATTGCGTCTGTCACGTTAAGTGAATGCTTAAAGTTTAGAAGTGCAAGGGAATCATGAGAAGAGCAAAGTGGATCCCCAAAGGCAAAAGAAACCACTTCAACTGCATAGAGAAATAGAAACAAAGAAATAGTAACTGACAATATTCTCTCCATCTCTATCTTTCTCATCTATGTCTAATAGAAAATGTAATTAAAAGATAGACTAAGTATCATTTATATGGAGTTGCGAACCAATTATTTATAAGAATAAGGCCAACCATCACAAAGACTAAGACTTTGTGCACCTATTGCTTGCCCAAACTATACGTCCATAGTCAATTGTCCCAAAAGAGACTCCAATGGTAAGTTGCCTCGTTAGGTACGTAATTGATATTTCAGTTCTTGTAACTTGCCTCCACCGCTCCATTTGTCCGATCTGCTAAAATTAAATGGGTCGAATATATAGTGCAGGGGACCCTAGGGATTCCTCTCATTCTCTCCCGCTAATAGAGAGAAAGAGAGAGACAGGGAGAGGAATCGATATATGTAAAATAAAAGGGGTCCCTTGGATTATATATTCAACCCATTTAATTTAAGCGGGACAGATCAGTGGAGCTAGTCAATTTAATAGTTAATTAAAAGGGAAAATGACCTAATAATATTATTTAAGACTCTGTATTACAAAACATAAGTGTTGACACCCAATTTTGGCTCATCATGCTCAAAATTTATGTCTAGGCAAAAAATACATCTTTTAACACATTTTAATTCAACTTATGGATAATTATCCTTAAGTTTGCAAATATTAGAATTATTTTATCAATTTATTGTCATTTAGATTAATTTCAATAATCATTATTTTTTCACAGTAATTTGGCATACACATCACAACACTACAATTTTATTTCAGGAACATTCATTCTTTAATTCTTTACCGCACAATACATTTTTCAAGTAGCAATCACATTTTTATTTATACTTTTCTAACTGCATATAAATAGTTATATTTTTTTATATTTATGTTAGTTCTATTTTAATACAGTTCATCGGTATAGAAAAAACTGAAAGAGTTTATTGCAAACACAGTTAATTCAAAAACATTTCAAACTTTGTATAAATTAAATTTTATTTACTCCATTTACTATTCTACCTACCCCATATTTATTTCTCCTCTCATTTTTCTTGAGTTAAGCCCCACATGTTATCTTTTTCTTGACTTTTCTCCCCTTGCTTTTCGTCACCCGTTCAACTCTCTCTCTCTTTTCAACTACTTCCCTTTATTTTTTTCAACTCTCTCTCTCTCTCTTCTTTTTTCAAACTCACTTTTTTCCTTGTCAATTCTCTCTCCTTCTTTTCAACTCTTCTTTCCTATTTAATCTCACCTTCCCCTCATTTTTCTCCCCGCTGATACGTCTCTCTCCCCTTAAAAAATTAAAAAAAAAAAACAAATCTTCTTCTCTTAAAAGCCTTATCTCATAGTCATTTTCCATCTCTCATTTTCTACAAAGAGAAAATTCATAATTCTTATCTGTTTCTCTACGCTCACAAACACTATGAACAAATATTTTTTAATAGGGTTCTCTACATCTTGCTCTACATTTTAAATCACTATGAACAAATATTTTTGAATGGGGTTCTCTACTTCTTGCTCTACATTTTAAATCTCTTTTACTTTATATTTGACATTTTTATTATTAGTGTTTTTATTCTTGACATGTTTTTCAATTGTTAAATACTTTGCACATATGCATATATATATATATATATATATATATATTTTATTTTATTTTTAAAAGGAGATAGTTGGGGGGAACTTTTTTTTTTTTTGGTTAATTTATGGATATTTAATAAATTTTACTTTTTGGCCGATGAAGAAATTTCTGTCGATTTTCGAGGCCTCCCCCGCACATAAGACGGATTTTTATTTTAAATCGCACTATATATATTTATTATAATTTTCTTAATTCATTTTGATAAATATTTATCCATTATTAGCATTTTTACTAAGTCTTATGCAGGTATCTGAAGTTACTTCCTGAAGATGACGCTCGAAAGAAGTTCAAATGGCTTCTCGGATTCTCTGTTTATATTTACTTTTACGTTCTTAAAATTGTAGAAAGCATAAAATAAGTGAAAACGTTACTCTCGGGGTAAAAGGAGGAATCATTTATTTACTTGCTCACTTATTATTTGTAGTAGCCACTATTTTTATAGTTAACATGTTTATTAATTTAATTGCTTGGCACACTTCAGTAAATAATTAGGATAGTTTACCTCAATATTTACCTTTTAGAATGTGATCTCATAATTAGTTAATTAATTAGGCGTATGTACTTAGTTAATTAAAATCAGTTGGCTCACGTTAAATCGAATGAACTTGGGTTATTGATTTGTAGATAACTTTTTGATTGATTTTTATCTCACATGTATTTTTTAATCTTCTATTTATTCAAAAGCAAATCAGTTAATGTAGAACAAATCCGTTCATGCTATATTCTCTTAAAGCTAGAGTTGTAAGTCACTCTAATCATATATTTTATTGACTTCTAAATAATTCTTTTCATACTAGATTTACTCTTTAGTCAAAATTTGTTAGCTATTTATTCATTAGAAGTTTTGTTCCATCCTCTTAAGCTTCTTTGTATATTATATTTAAATAACAAATTTAAATTTTCAATACACATTCATTAAATATTTGTTCATCAAAAAACTTTTTACATATTTTATTTATTGATCTTATAATACATATTTTCATACACATGCAAATGTTTATTTTCTTTTACTACATCAACATTCATGTTCATCATTTTTTACTCAAATTCTTTAATATTTTTGTAAATAATAACCTATCATATTGTATATCCCTCATCTAATTAAATCAAGTCCAGCTGGGAACCACAATTTGTGGATTCTGAAGGATGCTTGGCACCTTCCCTTCGGAATAATTTGAACCCTTACCTAGAATCTCATTTGTTTTCGCAGACTATTTTTAAGTTATATACATTAATAATTTATAGGTACCCTAGTATACCTTAAATGTTAGGTGACGACTCTGTACATAATTAATCCTTTTAGAGCCCCATAAGTTGTACTTTGTTTAGTCTCGGTAAAAATAGGGTGCAACAATAAGGATACTTTTCGTTATTTACAAAACATACCAACTTAATTACAAAACATAACGGATCTGAAAAAATTAAAAGTTCATCCTTCCCTCCCCTTCTCTAATCTACCCAGATCTGGAAAAAAAAAAACAACCGACCCTTCCCTTCCCCTTCTCTCTCACAATCTGCTCAGATCAGTAGGTGTACACAAGACAGTTGAGTTAACTGCCTCTCTAGAAAGTCGGAAGAAACAATGAGATCCTTCGAGTTGGTTATTGCTTTATAAAGTTGTTGTTTTTTTTTTTTTTTGGGTTGATCAAAATCAGTACCAGGGTGGTAGTGGTACTGCGAGAGTTACAAAGACACAGAAAATTTTACAGTTTCTCCATTACATCCTCATGTCACCCAAAAAATCCAAAAAACTGTGTCATATCATCTATCGTATAACCCTTACATCAAAAGTATAAATTTTCTAAGCATCTTGTTAGAGAAGAAATATGGTCTTTCTTTTCCTCAAAACTCTTCTGTTTCAATCCACAAAATGCACAATGTGACTGTCTTCCATAGCATCTTCAGTTTTTTACGGTTGTTATAGTTGTATTAAATTTCATTCGAATTTGAAGCGAGATACAAAATTGTACTCCCTCCGTTTCAATTTATGTGAACTCATTTGACTGGGCACGGAGTTTAAGAAAGAGAAAAAGACTTTTAAACTTGTGGTGTTAAATGAGTCACATATGGTTTGTGTGGTTATAAATCATTTCATAAAGGTAAATTGTTTTCAAAAATAGAAAGAGGTCATTCTTTTTGGCACAGACTAATAAGGAAATAGATTCACATAAATTGAAACAGAGGGAGTATTAAATTTGTATGAGAGTTGTATACAATGTTGTTGTAGTTGTATTAAATTTTCAAAAAACTAACATGAATTTTATACAAAATTTATACAGTTATATACATATTTCATACCGTTTTTATACAATTTTCATACACGAAAAATATGAGAATTTTAAGCTTTGAGCAAGATATACATATTTCATAGTATAATTTTCATACACAAATTTGAGCGAAATTTTTAAGTTTTGAGTGCGATATACATATTTCATACACAAAATTCTAAGCGAAAATTTTAAGCTTTGAGCGAGATATACACATTTCATACACAAAATTTTCGTATATGTTTTGTAAGAAATCTCTTGGTATATTTTGTAAACTGAAAAGTATCGTCATTTTTTGCAAATATACCCTATTCTTACGTATATACACGTCATTCTCCCTTAAAATATCTACTCCCTCCGTCTCATTTCAATGTGAAGGTGTTCGACTGAAAATAAAGTTTAGGAAAAAGAAATTCTTCTGAAAATTGTAGCCTTAAATATGTCAGGACATTTTTATGACTTTAAAATCATGTCATTAATGGTAAAATAAAAAGTTTAAAGTTAAATTATTCTTAAATATAGGTATCTTTTTAAACAAAATAAAAAGAAACTAAAGAGTGTCACGTAAAGTGGAATTGAGGACGAAATTACTTTTGTTCAGTTATTTAAAAACAATGAAGCACGTGCACACAAAGGTGTGGCTTAACGGTCAATGGAATGAAAATCACAGCAACCAGGTTTTAAATTCCAATCATAAAATGCTCGGTGATTTCATTCAATATGCGACCAAACTCTCCATAACAATTAATCATTCTTTATAACAACATTTCCTATATCAGCTAAATTTGCTTTGAAACCAATTTTTATGTTATGTTAGATATTATAGTTCTTTATAACGCTAGCTATATATAGCAGCCAAAAAATTATTCGAACAAATTAAACACGCCATTGTAGAGAGATTTGATGGTAAAAGTAAATATAAAATACCTTGAAGAGATCGAGGAGGAGATTATCAAAGGACTCTTGAGCTTGTTTAGAGCAAAGCCATCTAAAAGACTTGATAGCTTCAATGGCTTCTTCACTTCTATCCAATTGCTTCATCACAACTGCCATGTCCTTTAGTGCACTGTCTACTCTATCCCCTGTATTTATGGCTTCCCAAAACCATATTATTGATCCTTCTGGGTCCTTCATAACTAGCTGAATAATGCATCAATCAATTAGCTGACATACAAGCTGATTCTAAGACTAGCAACGGAAGCCCGTGCGATGCACGGCCCAATGTCTAGATAAGGTTACAAAACATTGTTTTAGATAACCATCTTCAAATTCATAGATCCTATGTATAAGCATTATAGCCGGGAGTGTCAAGTACAGAATACAAAGTAAGGTGTAATCACTTGTATCCAGTACTTTCTCATATTCTGCAACAACTAATTCTAAATAAAAAAATGTTTCAACAATGCCATCACATTAGAAATATACTACAAGTATTATTACAAACAAAATGAATCAGGGTAATGAATCTAAAAAGTGTAGAGATTATATACAAAGTTGCATAAAAATGCTTTAGTCTCCTAAACAACTGATTAAAAGAAGCTACATATAAAAGTATGAAAAGAAAACATCCAGTATTCTCTGTTGGTAAAGGCTTATTTTATGTTGTAGTTCTCAAGTATGTCAATTCTTCCTTCAGCTCCAACTTATCCCATAAGATATCCTACCAGAATGGCACCTCAAAGTACGTTCAATTCATCCATCAAATCCAACTTATCTCATAAGACAATTCATGCCGTGCCTTATAAAAGGTTTAGCATAGTGATTAAAATAATCCAAGATGCAATGACATCTGCAAGAGTGTAATATCGGTTAAAGCTCCACATTATGAGGACTTGGAGAATTTGATTTATCTAAATATTTCAAAGAGACTTTCTGGAATAGATTTGTAGGCTGCAGATTCCAAGAAACAGTAGGACAGCTTCAATCCATTGTAAAGCTTTAAAACATTTGGAGGCATAGTGGCTAGCTAGCTTTTCTGGAAAAAAAAATTGCAACTTTTCCTGCATCATTCCTTCAATCACCCTATGTTCATAGAGTTCAAGGCATTAATAGAGTTGTTTGCATACAGGTATAAAATGAAAGTGTAATATATGGAAGTGACTTGGTATTAGGAACATGAGATAAATGGCATACTCACAATTCAAGAAATTCTTTAATCAAATAAGAAAAAGAGAATTTGGAATGTAAAACTAGACCGGCATCTCATTTGACGTCACGTGCTTAGATCTAATTAATCAAAATTTAAAGTATGCTGGATCAAGATTGCAGAATTTACCAGGATGGAAAAAAAACAAAAACAAAGAACGATAAATAAAGGTTCCATCTTAAAGGCAAAATATCACCTAATACATCTCTACTCCTTTGATCCACACAATTATTAGTATATCATAACGTTCATGCTAAAAAGGGTTCTTTCCAAATCGCGTGAAAGTTGCTTAGTTATTATAGATTATGATAAGTTATTAAGTTTAGGACAATGCTATGGCTGCTTTTCAATTATTAAGCAAGTCGGGTACTAACAATTTGACTGTGCAGGTGTACAAAGAGTGAATCCATTTAATCCACAATTTATCTTCTTTATGCTCTTAAGTCCCAACAAACCTTAGCAATAGCAGCCTTATTCCAGAGTCTAAGGTTAGTAATCTTGAATCCTCCAGCGGCCAGCAGTAGCTTAAAATTTTATTTGCATAATTTCCTAAATATCAATCGAGATACTTTTGAAAGGACCACTCTACTTAAAAATTCTAGTATGATTAGCAGCAAAACCAAGAGCTGCAACATTACAAAATTTACCTACATCACATATGTCCAAAATAAAATATAAGGAAAAGGGACCTAGATGGATAAAGCTAATTATTTCACATTAGCATATCACGGAAGACAAGTGAGGGATGGCTCAGTGGTTAAGCACCTCCACCCACGACCGGTAGGTCCTGGGTTCGAGTCACACTGGAGGGGAAGTGTGGAAACACTATAAATCCTCCTAAAATGGGAGGGAAAAAAAAAAAAAAAGCATATCACGGACAGAGAAACATGAGACCGAACCTTTATCATGTCTACATAATGTTAAAAAAACATCCTGAGTTGGTTATAAGTCCACTGGTTATAACGAATGAAAATATTTGAATCCTATTTCACTACAAGAAAAAAAATATTTGGCAACAAATTTTTTGTTGCCTTAGATTGATTATTGTTGCAAAAAGTACTTTTGGCAACACAAAAAAATATTTTGTTGCATGAATTTTTTCCAACGGCTGTTATTGCAACAACGTGCAACATTTTTTTTTTTGTTGCCAAAAGTACTTTTTGCAACAATAATCAATACTATGGCAACAAAATTAAATTCTTTGGCAACAAAAAAAATCATTTGCCAACAATAAAACTAAGTTATTGTCAAATATAAAAAAATTTGTTACGATTTCTATACTTTCTTGTAGTGTTTATGCATATCTTACTTTAGTACCGTTTGAAAGGTATAATTTTTTTTTTAAACAATATTTATTTTCAAAAACAAACTTGCCAATTCCAGCGTGTGTGTCTCTCTTCCGCCATAATTAGCAGGGAAAACGTGAAAACAACAGTATTTTCATTCAAAAACACTGTTTTCCACATGGGAAATCAATGCCAACGATGATAGTATAATATATATGATAACTTATCATAGGAAGAGTAGCATGATCTAAAAAATGCAAAAGGACAGCGAAACCTTGCTGAATCAGGAATCGACATCTACGTAATAAGGCATACAAAAGAAGCAATTCCTAAGCATACCTAACATGTAAAGTGTAAAAATATAAAAGACAAAAGATGAGAAATTTTCCTTCTGTCTTATTATTCTGTACAGTGCACGTTATATAGCAGTGCAGGAATGAAAAATAGCAAAACAAACTATACAGGTGTCCTATTTTAATTGGTCACCTTCTAACAAACTAATTATTTTATCAGATTTTGTACAAAAAGAAAATTAAGATGTAAATGTGAAAGTTGCTTGGAAGTTTCTTGACTGTGTAGCCACGTGTGTCCAATTTGATTTTTGAATCAGCTGCTTTCCCATGTGAATACCACTGTACTTCACTCTTTCACACTTCCACATGCATCCACACTTTCACACACACAGATCTTGTCTTTTCCCATGTGAATACCATTGTACTTCACTCTTTCACACTTCCACATGCATCCACACTTTCACACACACAGATCTTGTATATCTTGTATATTTCACCGGAAAACATCTAAACCTTTTCCTTTTTCCGGTGAACTGTGATCAATCATTCCAACACCCCCCCCCCCTCAAATTGGAGGGGGCAGATCGAACCCCCAATTTACCTAAAAGAAAACGATGAGAGGTACCATGAAGCGGTTTCGTAAATAGATCTGCAACTTGAGACGAAGAAGGAAGAAAGGAGAGGGAAATTAGGCCAGCAAGGTATTGTTGACGGACGAAGTGACAATCCAAGTCAACGTGCTTCGTCCGTTCATGAAAGACCGGGTTTTTAGCAATATGTATTGCTGCTTGGCTGTCTGAATGAAGAGAAATAGGGAGATCCGGTGGAAGAGTTAGGTCGGAAAGAAGTCGGACAAGCCAAGTTAGCTCGGCAACAACCCGACGCATCGATCTGTACTCAGCTTCGGCGGATGATAACGAAAGTGAAGGTTGTTTTTTCGATTTCCAAGAAATGGGGCTACCACCAAGGCTGATGTAATATCCACTCACAGATCTGCGAGAATCCGGGCAAGTGGCCCAATCAGAATCGCAAAACGCCAACAATGTAAACGAAGGAGAAGAATTAAGGAAAAGACCCAAACCAGGGTCAAGGAGAAGATAGCGAAGAACATGATACGCAGCGTCCAAATGGGTTTGATGGGGAGATTGCATATACTGGCTTAAGTGTTGTACAGAGAAGGCTATATCGGGTCTAGTATGAGTCAAGAAGTTGAGTTGACCAATCAAACGTCGATAGGCAGTCAAATCTGGGAGTGGAGAACCCATGTCAAGATGTAATTTTTGAGTTGGGTCTAAAGGCGATGTAGCAGGCTTCAGGTTAAGGGAGTCATACTCAGAAAGGAGTTCAAGAACAAATTTTTGTTGATTAAGGATCAATCCTTGTGGTTCACGAACCACCTCAATCCCCAAGAAATAATGTAAGTTCCCCAAGTCTTTGATTTTGAATTCGGAGTCTAAAAAAAATTTCAAAGTCTTTAATTCTTCTGGGTAAAATTGAAACAGATGAGCCATGAACTTTGTAAAAAAAGGAATAATCGTTTAAGGAATGTGTGAAACCTTTAAAACTCAAAGCAGCTGTTAGTCTTGAATACCATTGTCGCGAAGCTTGTTTTAACCCGCAAAGGGATTTCTTTAATCAACAAACTTGGGTAGGATCAATAACTTTTAAACCAGCTGGGAACTTCATGTAAACTTCCTCGTCTAACTCACCATGTAGAAACGCATTATTAACATCAAGTTGATAGAGACCCCAATTTTTCTTAACTACAATTGCCAAGACACACCTTATAGTAGTAATCTTGACGACAAGACTAAAAGTCTCTGTAAAATCAACTTCTGCTTGTTGTATATCACCTCGCACAACCAAACGTGCCTTAAGCCTCTCAACAGTACCATCTGATTTTAATTTAACTTTATAAACCCATTTTGAGGGAAGTGCTCGCTTTCCTGGAGGCAAAGTCACTACTTCTCATGTGTCATTTGAGATCAAAGCTTCCAATTCTTTGGTCATGGCATCCTGCCAACCTGGGTAGAGAATAGCTTGGGAAAAGGTTGAGGGTTCTTTGATTTGTGATAAACTGTTGATGTAATCTTGGTTAGCAGTAGAAAGTGCAGAAAATGCAAAAAGAGGAGAGGAGATAGATGAAGAAAAACAGACATCAGAAACATTAGAAAAATGAACACTATTGCATACATAATCTTCTAAGTAAGTAGGGGTTTTCACTGATCTAGTAGATTGTCTTAGTATAACAGGATTAGGGACTAGAGAGATTGGTGCAGTAAAGGACTCATTACGTGAAGAAGAGGCTGGTGCACTCTGGGGATTGGAATTGGAAGTAGGTGTAAGAGGTGATGAATCATCAGTAGGTAGAGAAGTGGTAGGTGACAGAGAGGAATCAGGCTGTGCATCAGTTGCAGGAGAAGAAGCTGTAGGAGTTAAAAACTCAGGAATAGAGGGCAAGGAAGATGGAAGATCAGAGTGTGTGGGTTCATCAAAAGGAAACATAGGAACATTACACTGGGTAGTAGCATAAGGATAAATATCTTCATAAAAAATGACATTTCTAGAAACTAAATATTTTTGTGATTCTAGACTCAATAACTTGTACCCCTTTTTCCCAAAAGGATAACCAAGGAAAATGCAGGGTTCTGCTCTTGGTGCTAATTTGGATCTGCCATGTGAATGTGTAGAAGCAAAAGCAAGACAACCAAAACTTCTTAAATGAGAATAACTAGGAGGATGCCCAAATAATTTTTCATAGGGTGTTAAGAAAGAAAATAGTCTTGTGGGGCATATGTTAATAATATAGGTAGCAGTCATGATAGCATCTCCCCAAAATTTATGTGGCAGTTGGGATTGAAAAAGCAAGGCCCTACAGATTTCTAAAAGATGCTTATGTTTCCTTTCAACCACACCATTTTGTTGTGGTGTGGCCACACAAGAGGTTTGATGAACAATGCCTTGAGAAACTAAGAAACTTGCATGTTCAAAACTTGATCCCAGTTCCCAAGCATTGTCGGACCTAATAGCTTTAACTTTCTTCTGAAATTGTCTCTCTATCATGATCAAAAAGGATTTGAGGATAGGGAAGGCATTGCTTTTAGTAGATAACAAAAATGTCCATGTTCCTTTACTAAAATCATCAACTATGGTTAAGAAATATCTATATCCATCATAAGTGGGTGTTTGGTAAGGCCCCCAAGTGTCAATATGTATTAAATTAAAGATAGCTTTAGAGGAAATTTGGCTATTTGTAAATGGCAGCTTATGTTGTCTTGCTAGTGGACAAATAGTGCAAGGAATAGGAAATTTATAACAAACATCATCCGAAATTTCATTAATATTTTGAATATTTGAAAGGGGCATATGACCTAACCTTACATGCCACAACTTGCTCTTAGTAACAGAAAAGGAACTAGAAGATAAATTTGATACAATATCCTTTTGGGAATTGAAGACTGGCTTAGAAACTAAACTAGAAACTCTAGGGCTGGAATCTGTAGAAGAAGAAACCACTGGAATCCTATGCTTGAAAATGTAAAGACCATTCTGACTTTCACCAAGGAGTATTGGGCTCTTCATTGAAGGGCCCTGCATAAAACAATGAGAAGAGGTGAAAAATACTATGTTAGAAAGCTGTTTGCACAACTTATGAACAGACAGAAGATTAAAATGAAAACAGGGGACATAAAGGACATTGTGAATGATAAGATTTGAGAAAAGTTTGACTGATCCTATATGAGAAACATCAACTTTCTGAGAATTAGGTAAACTAACAGAGATGATTTTAGGCAAAGGTCTAAAAGTAAAAAAAGAAGATTTGTTGTAACTCATGTGTTCAGTTGCACCTGAATCAATGATCCAGGTAGACTTAGAATAATTTCTAGAATCAGCTTCTAAGTTTAAAGAAAAGGGGCTAGGACAAAGGGTTATACCAGCACAATTCACAGATGCCATACCATCAGAAACAGTGCTTTGATCTCCATTTTTCACATGTTGAAGCATTTGCATTACTTGTGCCAACTGCTCAGGAGAAAGAAGTTTCCCTTGTTCTCCTGTTTCTGCATTAGACATGAACACTTCCCCAGAATTCTCATTAGAAGACACTGTATTACCCTGAACTGAGTTCTGAAAATTTCTCTGCTTAGTAAATTTGAAATTAGGTGGAAACCCATGAAGTTTGTAGCATTTCTCAATAGAGTGACCTGGTTTCTTGCAGTACTTACAAATGCTACCAGATTTCTTGTTGTCATAATATCCTTTTTGTGATCTGAAATCAGTAGCAAAGGTTTTTTGTGGGAAACTTCCCTGGACAACAAATGAAGATGACTCTCCTGGGTATTTTGGTGTGTTGTGCACTTCTCTTTGTTTTTCTTCTTGGACTAACAGTGCATATGCATTAGAAATAGTGGGTAAAGGTGAAATCATAAAAATGTTACCCCTTGCACCACAGTATGAATCATTGAGTCCCATTAAAAATTTGACAAGCCTTTCATCTTGCTTAGATTTAATGTTTTTCTCCTTTTCTTTGTAGGAACAGATGCAAGAGCAAAGACCAAACGAATCCAAGGTATCTAATTCATCCAAGAGTCGTTTAATCTTAGTAAAATAAGTGGCTATATCAGTTGGACCTTGAACAAGGTCGCTTAGTTCTTTCTGGAGCTGATACAGTCTAGCTCCTGAGCTTTGGCCAAATCTGGCTTCTCACTCCTCCCAGATATCCTTTGCATTAGCATAATAGAGCACACTTTCAGAGATGTCTCTAGATAGGGAGTTTAGTATCCATGAAATTACCATATTATTGGCTCTACCCCAAGCATTATGCAGATCTGTTCCTATTTCTGGTTCTGGTGTTGAACCATCTATAAAACCAGCCTTATTTTTAGCAATTAGAGCTATCCACATAGCTCTTTTCCAACCCCCAAAACTTTTTCCGTCAAAGACTGTGTTGACAAGCAATGTCCCAGGTGAATCCGATGGTGAAATGAAGCAAGGGTGAGAGGTATTGAAGACCTCTTTTGATCCAGTTTCCACAGCTGAAAGGGGAACTTGAGTCCCAGTAGCTGTTTCAACATTGTCTCCCATTGCAACAGAAGATTGAAGCTAAAACAAGGAAAAGAAAAAGAAAGATGAGCTGAGATTAAATCTCAATGCTCTGATACCATGTAAACTGTAAAAATATAAAAGACAAAAGATGAGAGCTGAGATTAAATCTCAATGCTCTGATACCATGTAAACTGTAAAAATATAAAAGACAAAAGATGAGAAATTTTCCTTCTGTCTTATTATTCTGTACAGTGCACGTTATATAGCAGTGCAGGAATGAAAAATAGCAAAACAAACTATACAGGTGTCCTATTTTAATTGGTCACCTTCTAACAAACTAATTATTTTATCAGATTTTGTACAAAAAGAAAATTAATATGTAAATGTGGAAGTTGCTTGGAAGTTTCTTGACTGTGTAGCCACGTGTGTCCAATTTGATTTTTGAATCAGCTGCTTTCCCATGTGAATACTACTATACTTCACTCTTTCACACTTCCACATGCATCCACACTTTCACACACACAGATCTTGTCTTTTCCCATGTGAATACCATTGTACTTCACTCTTTCACACTTCCACATGCATCCACACTTTCACACACATAGATCTTGTATATCTTGTATATTTCACCGGAAAACATCTAAACCTTTTCCTTTTTCCGGTGAACTGTGATCAATCATTCCAACGTAAGTGGAAGAAACAACGAAAAATATAATTTTTATTATACAATATTGACACCATATTTCACAATCCTATCCTAAGTAACAAAGCCAACTACTCAATACTTTCTTATACATTAGTATATGATTATATATCATGCAGGAGACTTACCGCAAACACAAATAACTAAGTTTTCAAGTTAACGTACCATATCAAATTTCCATGTTTTAATTAGTATTCATTCCACCAAGCCTGCGAAATGTTTTTTTTTTTTTTTTTAAAGAAGCATTTGTTAGAGACGATAATTGGCACCATTTCCTCTTTATCTTTTGGAATCAAAATAAACGAAATAAAAATGACAAATACTGTGCAAAATTAAGCACCTTTATATCAGGGCTAAAATTGCATTTACCACATGTACCATAAGTTCCCTGACAATACTTGTTAATGACAACATATATTTTATATGGACAAACATCCTCTAGAATACTTAAACATTGGGAATGGTAAGGTATTCAGATTCAGAAGTAGTAAAGATCCAACGTCGAAGGTCAAAGTGCAAGAATTTACATTCAAAGTATGTCACTCATGTCAGGTATTTCTTGCTAGATTTTAATTATTCATATCTCTCCATCAATAATTCTTGACAGAATATCTATCTCATGTGCATGCTGTAGTCTCAGATTCAGAACTTTTGTGTCCACCTATGTCTAATATTAACGCCAGTATAACATTTTACCAACAGAGCATATTTTTTACCAATTAGTCTCTTCAAGATACCACATAAACTAAAATCCATGAAATATTAATTCAATTGAATAGGTTGATTTAGCTTCGCTAAATTTAACCAATGCCATATTTACAATCATTCACATCATCCTCAAATGGTATTATTTTCAGGCGACCCAGTTAAACCTTCAAAAGCATAATAAACTATCTTGCTTCTAGTGTTTAAGAACGTCCAAAGTAACTCATTTTTCCAACTCTCATGCAGAACAAAAGTAAGTTGTCAAATACAATTTAAGAAAATTGAATGCTAAATAGTCAATAGAGTATATGCATGTGCAGAATCAATTTTAAGAAAATTAATCAAAGCCATAGGAAATCCCAGAATAACCATTAAAGAATCCAGTTCCTTCTTGAAAGTCTGCGGTGATGCAGCAAAGATCATCAATGGAGTATGTAAAATTAAGAAGAACCATGTAGAAAGAAGAACAATGGAAAAAGAAAAATCAAAATTAGATAAATTGCTTACAGAATTACAAGAGTGAAGCCAAACATCACTTTTTGTCTTCCTAATAATGGACACGTGGAAAAGGTGAAAGAGATAGTTAGCCAAAGCAGCACATGGGTTTGCATACAATGGGAACCTAAGGGAGTTGGATCAGTTAACGTAATGCCCATGAAAAACATAATTACTAAAGTGCTATTCGTCGTTTTATCAAAATGCCCCGTGTTCGTCCCCCATGTTCGTCCACCCCAAGTCTCCTTTTTACGGTATATATATACTCCCTCCGTTTCAATTTATATGAACTCATTTGACTGGGCACGACATTTAAGAAAGAGAGAAGACTTTTGAAACTTGTGATTCAAAATAAGCCTTGAAAATTTGTGTGGCTGTAAATCATTCATAAAGTGAATTTGTTTCAAAATTAGGAAAGATGTCATTCATTTTGGCACGGACTAAAAAGGAAATAGGTTCAAACAAATTGAAACAGAGGGAGTATATATTACTAATAGTAAAAATTAGTAAAATAAAGTTACAATTTATATATATTGATAATGTAAAAAAAATTATATTATTAATGTAATTTAACTTGTTAGTTAGTTAAAATACGTTATGGTGCTTTATCAATGTGTATATATAATTTTAACACTACTACTACTACAACGACAACATATCATGTGTAGTCCCACAAGTGGAGTCTGGGGAGGGTAGGGTGTACGCAAATCTTAACCCTACCTTGGTAGAGAGGCTATTTCTAATAGATCCTCGGCTTGAAGGAAAAAAAAAAGAATTTGAAGTATGGTATCAAGAAAAGTAAGGCAAGACAATAATAAGATAGAGCAAGTGAAACAAGTATTAATACACAATGGCAAAAAGAAACTACGCGTGCGAACTAAAACTATATAACTTTAACACTAGTATTAGTAGTACTATAACTTTAACATGCTATAGAATGTTACGTACTTTCCTTATTTTTCAGGTAATTAAATAAATCTTTCTTTGCACAGATGGTTACATGTAAGGCTGTACGTATTTTTTAGATGACCTGCCACAGTAAAAAATGTTTGTAATGCCCATAGACCATACATATAGAAGTTAAGTTTTTTTTTTTTTTTGTGTGTGTGTTAAATATAGAAGTAACACTTGCTAAAAAAAACAACCTGAGCATGCTTGGCTCGGACATAAGGGCCATCGCCTGAAGGGAACCTTATGAAACACATGAAATAGCTCCTTTTTCTCTTTCTTTGTGTTTTCCATTCCATTTCCATGTTTCTTCCTCTTCTCAGTATGCGTTCCTCTTTTATTTGTTTTTCTTAGTTTTGGGTTATGTGTATAATACGTTCACGAGTAACTAGCTAGCTAACTAGTAATTGTAGTCTATGAACAGATATGAGAGAGCGAGAGAGTGTGTGTGTCAATGTGTATATATATTGCTAGCTATAATAATACTAGTAATATATAAAAGCTTAACTGATAAGATCCATGAATCTGGTGGGAGATTCAGAAAAAAAAGATACAGAGACAAAGTTGCACAAATATTATATGTCCTCATCCTGCACCAAGTATCCATCACTGGGGACTCCAATATTGTACCTAGATGACTATCCATCTCTATTAGTAGTTAGTTAATCTCATCCTCCTCATTTTCTCTTTTTAAGTTTAATCTATATACTAGTATACATACCCGCGCAATGCGCGGATCGTTTTAAAGAAAAAAAAAAAAGACTCAAGAGATAATCGAAACATTTAAATATAATCGTCTTATTACATACTAACATTTTCTATAATATATGTAGCTCTATTGCTTCATTTCTGCCCAATTTCCTCAAACAGTATACAGATTTTTTATCCATTGACTATGATAAATAAAAAATAACAAATTAAAACAAATTGAATTAGATATAATATCATTGATTATGATTCTTTTATTACGTCCTCATTAAACCACAATTTCAGGTAAGGAAAAAGATTGAGCATAAAAATAGAATATCTTGCATTTAGCCACCCAGAGGACATAAATTTAACCAAAAAGACGCCTCAACACTTGATTTTAAACTCATTCTTATAAGGTTCCTAACTTTCTTTCCTAACTTTCTTCTCCCATCCCGATGTGGAATTTGCCTAAGATGTAAGGTGTGCTACTTATTCAGAGGTTTTCGTCAATGACTATATGTAAGATATTGGTTGTCCTTGTTTGAATAAATGCACAGAGTTTAAAATCAGAGTAAAAGTTATTTTAAAATAAAAGTATGTTAAAAAGAAAATTGGAAATGAATGTTGGAGTTTCCTTTTTTTTTTCAGACCTAAGCTAAGTCTTCCCCGACAAATTGATTAATTACTAATATGTTTTGTGTTAAAGTATATAACCAGCTCATTTAAAAGTGTAAGCTATTACAGAAATTATATTTTTATTTACTTAATTATATTCTTAACACGCCCTTCTCATTCTATTAGGAATTTAGGGCATGTTTGGAAAGTCACCCATGTAATTGAAATTGAGTAAATATTTGGTGTAATTAGGTGTAACTACACATCTTTGTCAGGCCAAGTAATTACATGGTCAACATGTAATTGGGTGTAATTAAGAGGGGGTAATTACACTCTCCAATTATTAAGGGAGGATTGAGAATTAAGTGTAATTACACCCTGTACAGGGTTACTTTTTCATTTCTTTTCTTTTTCTTTTTATTTTAATTTATCTTTTGTTTCTATTATTTTAATTTCTTTTTTATTTTTACATTTTAAATAATTTTATTTTAAAAAATATTTTTTTATGTTATTTATCTTTCATTTTCTTTCTTCTCATTTCCCAACCTTTACTTCTGGTGATTCCATGTAATTGATCGTATTTTTAAAATTGTTTTTCTTATTTTCTTCATTTAGCATAACTACATTATTATTCTAGTTTTTAAAATTACACTTTCTAATATTAGAAAGAATGAGTCATTAACAAACTTGACATATAACGAGTGATCTTATTAATTGTTGAATGAGGTTATACACTTATAAATATTTACTTAGTGAAAACAAAAATTGGAAAATTTCCGTGTATTCAATGAATGATCACTGTACAGCCCTTGTGGATTTATACAAGTTTTCCTTATAAAGAAAATAAATTTAAAAACTATTTTCTGTACACTTGTGCCAATAGAATTGTATACCTCAGAACCAGGGGCGGATTTAGAGTTATCTGATGGTGTTCACCCGAACACCCTCGATAAAAAATTACAGTGTATATGTAAGGTAGATTTTCTGTGTTTATGTACATATATCAACTTTTGAACACTCTGAATATATGCAAATGATTAGCTTAAGTGGTCCAGGGTGTTCAAAATAGTCTCTAGCATTCTAGGTTCGATTCCCATCAACAATATTATTTTTTATATTTAGTTTTTATTATTTTTTTCAAACTCCCTGAGTGAAAATTCTGGATCCGCCACTGCTCAGAACTACCTAATACCTAATAATATTCCTTTCTATGTATGTGCATGTGACAAAAACATAGCTGTATTTTATAAACAAGATATTGGGCCCTTATTTCTGTCAAAGCTAGCGGGCTTGGTCATATAAAAAAGCCACATTTCCTATTTCAAACCCATTTCTCTTCTTCTTCCTCTCAGACTCGGACTCAATTCTTTGTGTGGTTTTATTTGTTGTATTCCATCTCAAAACATACTAGTGTACTAGTGTCCATTTATCTTTCACATAAGGGGTATTTCAATGGATTTGCCTTGGTGCCGGGTTTACAGTGATGTATTGAATGATTCGGGCTTGATTCCTTTTTATGAGTCAAGCATGTGGATCTTATTGATAAAGGGTGGTAATGAACCACCAAAGGATGTGGTGCGTGGTGCAGTAGATGGGGTTGTTCTTCCCTTAACCAGAGGTTTCGAGTTCGAGCCCTGGGTATGGAAACATTCTTGGTAGTTGGCAAGGAGCGCTTCCCCGAATGAGCTCTACACGGTGCGATTCCAAATTTAGTCGGGCTACAATGCGGATATCATATTAAAGTGTTGACCATTTCATTTAAAAGATTAAGGTATATTAGAGAACATATTTTTATTTACTCAATTATGTGCTATATTATGGTGTTGTCTTGAAGGCAAAGAAAAAAAACAGAACTTACAAAATAATAGGTACCTACACTGATCGGATTGAAAAAAGGTTCTTCGCTGGTTATTTTGTCATGCGTTTTTATTTTGCATTGAGGTTCCCTTTCCTTTTTTAATTATCACCTTTCCCTATTTTTGGGTTTCTAACTTCTCAAGGGCATTATCCACACATTCAGCTAATTAAGCAGTGTCACGCAATTCTTTTTATTCAATAGACATATATATAAACTATATGTGAAAATCTAATAGAATAAAATATTGAATGACACCAGTTGACATGCATCACCTTGATAATGCATAACCTGATCACCGCTTGGTCTAAGAATCATGACGACTCGTCGTTAGTTATTGAGTTTTTTGCTCTCATTTTTTCTCTTTTAAATTGTTATCAAAGACAACTATATTGATGTACTTGATCGAATTACTTTTTATTAATATGATCTTATTATAGTAATTGATCATTTGTTCATTTTTCAAATGTTGATGCAGCTCGCAAAATTCTTTTGCATTTACCACGGTATTTTTTTAATCTTCTTATCAGATTGTCTGGCTTCTTTCAGGATCTGCTGTTTCTGTCTTTTTTGTCATGATCGACCAACTTCCGAATTAGTAAATAGTACTTGTAAATATGAAGGCACTAAGAATGATCAGAGCGTACAGAGGTCTTGAGATCGGATCTCATCGCTACCCATCATTAAAGAGAATTTTCACGTGTTTAGCTCATGCCAAAAAAAAAATAAAAAAAATCAGGCCCGCACCTAAGGATCATGTTGAGAAAATAATTCAGTAAATAACAGTAAATTCTTTCTAACGGCTTAAGATTTTAGATTAGATAATCACACTTTACAACAAAATCAACGAAAAACTAATTGCAATAGTTAATGGAATTCTACAAATCTATACTACAAAAAAGAAAATCCACACTATTCACTAGCATGGGTTACGTCAAAGTTCAAACTATAAATGTGGACACATAAAAATAAAGTTATTCTTTTCTTTTGAACCATCATTTTAGTGGGAACTGCACCTTTGGGTGAGCAAAATGTAAAATTCATAAAATTCAGCATATTTGATAAATTGATATTAAAAGAACCAGTTTACGTCGACCTTTAAATGTGGATACATACGATTAGTTGTGTTCTTTTTTCTTTTTCTAACCATGATTTTAGTGGAAAGTGCACTTTGGGAGTGAACGAAATGTATTAGCCAGAAAGTTATGCATATTTGACAAATTGCAATATAAATAATGACTTTAATCCTTAATTGACCCCTTCCATTGTTGCATATATTTATCTCCAACAAGAAAAGCTAAAGTTAAACTTCATTTGAGATTTAGATGCTCATCAAACACAAACTCAACTTGTGTAATTAAAGGATAATGACTAATGTCTAGTGGTCAACTTGTGTAATTAAAGGATAATGACTAATGTCTAGTGGTTGTAATTCTATCTTCTCTTCTTCTTTTTTTCTTGTGAAAAAAAAAAATCCACTCGGTATCCGGTTCGCTCATTGGGTCCGATTAAGTTGAATTCTAGCTGCGTAAGGCTATTTTATTTAAGAGTAAAACGCTTCCTAACAGGAATATTTTTCATATTCAAGGCTCAAATCCGAGACCTCTTAACAGAGAAGGAATCTTATATATCTCATTACAATCTTTGTTGGTGGCTGTAATTCTATCTAATATCACTTAAGAGCAAGGTCTTAAATCACCAAACGTCCTTTTTTCTTTTTTTTCTTTTAATGTACTTTCTTCTCCATTAGTTTGATGGAACGCCTACTTGAAAAGATAAAATTAAAAACGAAAAACAAATTATAATTTAAATTAATACAATTTAGACTTTTGAATTACAAAATATATTAATTTTTCAGTTTTTTTGTTCCCCTAAAAAGGTATTCCAACTCATGACGAGAAAAAGAAGGAAAAAACAAAACATGGATAGAAGATTCGCCTACTGGAAATCTCAGTTCCGTCAAGCCAAAGCCTGGAATATCTAGAGCTGCTGATATTTTTAAAATATTAAATTATTGATTGATCATTTTTTGTGTTATCTTTTATTTAATGATATTTTTTCCATGAAAATTTCTAATAGAATAAAGGAATTACTCTCATTGTCCCAACTTATGTGTCACAGTTCGGATTTGAAGTCAAACAGTTTAATTTTGACCGTGAATTTGGACATCGAACCTTTAATTTTTTTGAAATAAAATTTACATATTTGGGAATTACATAAAAAGTACTATAACTCACAATAATTGATAATTTAAAATATTTAAAAGATATATGAAAAAATTACGGTCATAGAAAGACTTGTTTAAATCTCGAAATCTAAAATGTCCGACATCAATTGGGACGGAGGGAGTATAAGGATCAGCTTGCTTACAGAGTAAATAATATTTTCTTATTTTCTACTCACCTTTTAGACATCAGAAAATGTGTGAAAAGGCTACTTATATTGTTAATAGAAAACAATTTTCAATAAAAGAAAATAGTCTCATTCGTACCAAAGACACCCTTAGAAAATTTTCACTTGAAAAGTGATATTTAGCATTATTTATTTCTCACATTTCTTATGCATTTACGAAGACCTAACTATGATCTCGAATGTTCAACTTTTGATTTACCAAAAGTGGTGCTTCTAGTCCATGTTTGGTTAGATCTATACAGAATAAAATAACAAAAAGATGAAAAACCTTTAAAAAATTCCAAGGATGTTTTCTGTTTTGCTTTCCTCAATTCTAGAATTTTTTAAAAACAAATCAATAATGTATTTAAGAAAAGCCATCAGTCTTGGAGTTTAAATGATATATTTACTAATCTCAAATCGAAATAAAACTTCACAATTACTTCTAGACTGCTGGAATTTGATTTCTTCTAATTTATTTTTTTATGGTCCAATTAAATGCCACTTTTGGCAATTAAAGGTAATTTTGCAAATATGAAAATCAAGAGAGGCTAAAGTTAAAAATTTCCTGGGACCATGAACAAAGTTACTTTTTCTTAAAACAAAAACAATTACTTTTGCTTTGTCAATATGGAGACAACGAGATCAAGAATAATGACCACTAGAATAAAAAGGGAAAAAGACCACAAGAATATATATTGCAAACTTGTCTTTTAAAAGGAGAAGAAAAAGGAGTGTTCAAGAATCAGTACAACTCGAATTCATATCAGATTTAAAAATCGACATGATAATCCTATTACGTTTATCGATTATTACTTGTTGTATCGAAGCGTAGACGAGCAAGCAGAGAAAAAAAATCTTTCATAAAGCACTCGATTTAAAGTAGAAGTCTGTTAGCCTGACAGGAGGCGGCCTTTCTCCAGAAAGACATCCTAATTTTTCTACTTCATTTGATATGATTTGTAAAAAATGTTTGATATTGACCGTAAATGTTTAACAATAAAATACAAATTTATTTGTCTCAACTTATATGACATTTTTTTTTGAATCTTGGATTAATATTATAAATTTGTAATTCTTTTGTATAGATTTAACAAATTTCAATAATTCAAATCATTTAATGATTCAAATTTTTACTATGATAGGACGCTTTATCTATCAAGCTACCTTTCAACTGTTATTGTGACATTTCTTCTAATATAACAAATATAATATGCAAATTAAAATTAACATCTTAATCTAAAATTGCCTAACCTAATGTATGGTAAAATGTGACGAAAAGGGGTAACAAAGTGATGGGTTTTATATCATTAGTGAAATTATTTTTTCATGACAACCAACAATAACAACAACACACCAAGTGTAATGCCACAAGTGGGGTTTGGGGAGTGTAGGATATATGCAGATCTTACCACGGTCCTATCTTTGTGGGTAGAGAAGTTGTTTCCAATAGACCCTCGGCTCGAAAGAAAAGAAAAGAATACGAAACATGATAGCAAGTAAATATGACAGAAAATCGCAAGGTACAAAACAAATAAAACAACAGATCGTAATGCATATATGTGAAAAAGAAACTACACGATTTCTAGATAGTACTATAAAAATGAATGGAATAGGTCTTTAAACACACGTATTCTTGTTGTTGCTGATATGTACGTATGACTTATCATATAATTTTTTTACAAGTTCATATTGATTTCTAAAGAATTTATTTTTTAATTAATTACCGGTGGAGTATATATATTAGCAAGGGTAAATGTGCCATATTGTAGTTTTTTAACATGTATAAAAAATAGATAAAAAGAATTGTTACAACAATATCAAAATAAGGAAGGTATGCGTAATATTGTAAACCACAAGAGAGATGAGTGTTAATGGAGTGAAACCCGAGGGGAGGTCTTTGAAATAATTCCTAAATTTTACCAAAAATGAAAAAAAAAACGAAAACTGAATCTAATATATATATATATATATATTATTTTTTTATATATTCTTGGCAACTAAACAATTTATTTACCAACTACCAAGTGAGCATAGTCAATCAACTGCATATTAAAGCTAGGGATAGAAGTCCATCTCTCTTAATCTCCTAGCTAATTTAGGCTTCAAATTTGCTCTAAAAACAATATTTTGAAATTTGGATAACTAATCTCTAACGCAATATCTTGACTTCTTTGTTTGACTTGAAACACTCTTTAATTACTCTAAAAGTAATAAAATACATTTACTTGAACTTAATGCATGCATCTTATATTTATGAGTTATTATTTTGGTGATTGAAATAATGATTCAAAATAAAAATAAAAATGAATTAACAATAATCTTATATATAATAAAATCATTAATGCAAGTCATGGACTAGTTAAACATTATTTTGGCACA